>NC_091172.1:43838535-43926035 GCF_040958095.1 Procambarus clarkii | reverse complement strand
ACTTGGAGAGGTGTGAGTGTGTGTGTGTGTGTGGTGAAGACTGGGAGAGGTGTGAGTGTGTGTGTGTGTGGTGAAGAAGGCTGGGAGAGGTGTGAGTGTGTGTGTGTGTGTGTGTGGTGAAGAACACTGGGAGAGGTGTGAGTGCGTGTGTGGTGAAGAAGACAGGGAGAGGTGTGTGTGTGTGTGTGTGGTGAAGAAGACTGGGAGAGGTGTGAGTGTGTGTGTGTGTGTGTGTGGTGAAGAAGACTGGGAGAGGTGTGAGTGTGTGGTGAAGAAGGCTGGGAGAGGTGTGAGTGTGTGGTGAAGAAGGCTGGGAGCGGTGTGAGTGTGTGGTGAAGAAGACTGGGAGAGGTGTGAGTGTGTGTGTGTGTGTGTGGTGAAGAAGACAGGGAGAGGTGTGTGTGTGTGTGTGTGGTGAAGAAGACTGGGAGAGGTGTGAGTGTGTGTGTGTGTGTGTGGTGAAGAAGACAGGGAGAGGTGTGTGTGTGTGTGTGTGGTGAAGAAGACTGGGAGAGGTGTGAGTGTGTGTGTGTGTGTGTGGTGAAGAAGGCTGGGAGAGGTGTGAGTGTGTGTGTGTGTGTGGTGAAGAAGGCTTGGAGAGGTGTGAGTGTGTGTGTGTGTGTGGTGAAGAAGGCTGGGAGAGGTGTGAGTGTGTGGTGAAGAAGACTGGGAGAGGTGTGAGTGTGTGTGTGTGTGTGTGGTGAAGAAGACTGGGAGAGGTGTGAGTGTGTGTGTGTGTGTGTGTGTGTGTGGTGAAGAAGGCTGGGAGAGGTGTGAGTGTGTGTGTGTGGTGAAGAAGGCTGGGAGAGGTGTGTGTGTGTGTGTGTGGTGAAGAAGACTGGGAGAGGTGTGAGTGTGTGTGAGTGTGTGGTGAAGAAGGCTGGGAGAGGTGTGAGTGTGTGTGGTGAATAAGGCTGGGAGAGGTGTGAGTGTGTGTGTGTGTGTGTGGTGAAGAAGACTGGGAGAGGTGTGAGTGTGTGTGTGTGTGTGTGCGTGTGTGTGTGTGGTGAAGAAGGCTGGGAGAGGTGTGAGTGTGTGTGTGTGTGTGGTGAAGAAGGCTGGGAGAGGTGTGAGTGTGTGGTGAAGAAGACTGGGAGAGGTGTGAGTGTGTGGTGAAGAAGACTGGGAGAGGTGTGAGTGTGTGAGTGCGTGTGTGGTGAAGAAGACAGGGAGAGGTGTGAGTGTGTGTGTGGTGAAGAAGGCTGGGAGAGGTGTGAGTGTGTGGTGAAGAAGGCTGGGAGAGGTGTGAGTGTGTGGTGAAGAAGGCTGGGAGAGGTGTAAGTGTGTGGTGAAGAAGGCTGGGAGAGGTGTGAGTGTGTGAGTGCGTGTGAGGTGAAGAAGACTGGGAGAGGTGTGTGTGTGTGGTGAAGAAGACTGGGAGAGGTGTGAGTGTGTGTGTGAGTGTGTGGTGAAGAAGACTGGGAGAGGTGTGAGTGTGTGGTGAAGAAGGCTGGGAGAGGTGTGAGTGTGTGTGTGTGTGTGTGTGTGGTGAAGAAGGCTGGGAGAGGTGTGAGTGTGTGTGTGTGTGTGTGGTGAAGAAGGCTGGGAGAGGTGTGAGTGTGTGGTGAAGAAGACTGGGAGAGGTGTGAGTGTGTGGTGAAGAAGGCTGGGAGAGGTGTGAGTGTGTGGTGAAGAAGGCTGGGAGAGGTGTGAGTGTGTGGTGAAGAAGACTGGGAGAGGTGTGAGTGTGTGTGTGTGTGTGTGGTGAAGAAGACTGGGAGAGGTGTGAGTGTGTGTGTGTGTGTGTGTGTGTGTGTGTGTGTGTGTGTGTGTGTGTGTGGTGAAGAAGACTGGGAGAGGTGTGAGTGTGTGGTGAAGAAGGCTGGGAGAGGTGTGAGTGTGTGTGTGTGTGTGTGTGTGTGTGTGTGTGTGTGTGTGTGTGTGTGTGTGTGTGTGTGTGTGTGGTGAAGAAGACTGGGAGAGGTGTGAGTGTGTGGTGAAGAAGGCTGGGAGAGGTGTGAGTGTGTGGTGAAGAAGGCTGGGAGAGGTGTGAGTGTGTGGTGAAGAAGACTGGGAGAGGTGTGAGTGTGTGGTGAAGAAGGCTGGGAGAGGTGTGAGTGTGTGGTGAAGAAGGCTGGGAGAGGTGTGAGTGTGTGGTGAAGAAGACTGGGAGAGGTGTGAGTGTGTGTGTGTGTGTGTGGTGAAGAAGGCTGGGAGAGGTGTGAGTGTGTGGTGAAGAAGACTGGGAGAGGTGTGAGTTTGTGGTGAAGAAGGCTGGGAGAGGTGTGAGTGTGTGTGTGTGTGTGTGGTGAAGAAGACTGGGAGAGGTGTGAGTGTGTGTGTGTGTGTGTGTGTGTGTGTGTGGTGAAGAAGAATGGGAGAGGTGTGAGTGTGTGTGTGTGTGTGTGGTGAAGAAGACTGGGAGAGGTGTGTGTGTGTGGTGAAGAAGACTGGGAGAGGTGTGAGTGTGTGTGTGAGTGTGTGGTGAAGAAGACTGGGAGAGGTGTGAGTGTGTGGTGAAGAAGGCTGGGAGAGGTGTGAGTGTGTGTGTGTGTGTGTGTGGTGAAGAAGGCTGGGAGAGGTGTGAGTGTGTGTGTGTGTGTGTGGTGAAGAAGGCTGGGAGAGGTGTGAGTGTGTGGTGAAGAAGACTGGGAGAGGTGTGAGTGTGTGGTGAAGAAGGCTGGGAGAGGTGTGAGTGTGTGGTGAAGAAGGCTGGGAGAGGTGTGAGTGTGTGGTGAAGAAGACTGGGAGAGGTGTGAGTGTGTGTGTGTGTGTGTGGTGAAGAAGACTGGGAGAGGTGTGAGTGTGTGTGTGTGTGTGTGTGTGTGTGTGTGTGTGTGTGTGTGTGGTGAAGAAGACTGGGAGAGGTGTGAGTGTGTGGTGAAGAAGGCTGGGAGAGGTGTGAGTGTGTGTGTGTGTGTGTGTGTGTGTGTGTGTGTGTGTGTGTGTGTGTGTGTGTGTGTGTGTGTGTGTGTGTGTGTGTGTGTGTGTGTGTGTGTGTGGTGAAGAAGACTGGGAGAGGTGTGAGTGTGTGGTGAAGAAGGCTGGGAGAGGTGTGAGTGTGTGGTGAAGAAGGCTGGGAGAGGTGTGAGTGTGTGGTGAAGAAGACTGGGAGAGGTGTGAGTGTGTGGTGAAGAAGGCTGGGAGAGGTGTGAGTGTGTGGTGAAGAAGGCTGGGAGAGGTGTGAGTGTGTGGTGAAGAAGACTGGGAGAGGTGTGAGTGTGTGTGTGTGTGTGTGGTGAAGAAGGCTGGGAGAGGTGTGAGTGTGTGGTGAAGAAGACTGGGAGAGGTGTGAGTGTGTGGTGAAGAAGGCTGGGAGAGGTGTGAGTGTGTGTGTGTGTGTGTGGTGAAGAAGACTGGGAGAGGTGTGAGTGTGTGTGTGTGTGTGTGTGTGTGTGTGTGGTGAAGAAGAATGGGAGAGGTGTGAGTGTGTGTGTGTGTGTGTGTACTCACCTAGTTGTACTCACCTAGTTGTGCTTGCGGGGGTTGAGCTCTGGCTCTTTGGTCCCGCCTCTCAACTGTCAATCAACAGGTGTACAGGTTCCTGAGCCTATTGGGCTCTATCATATCTACACTTGAAACTGTGTATGGAGTCAGCCTCCACCACATCACTTCCTAATGCATTCCATTTGTCAACCACTCTGACACTAAAAAAGTTCTTTCTAATATCTCTGTGGCTCATTTGGGCACTCAGTTTCCACCTGTGTCCCCTTGTGCGTGTTCCCCTTGTGTTAAATAGACTGTCTTTATCTACCCTATCAATTCCCTTCAGAATCTTGAATGTGGTGATCATGTCCCACCTAACTCTTCTGTCTTCCAACGAAGTGAGGTTTAATTCCTGTAGTCTCTCCTCGTAGCTCATACCTCTCAGCTCGGGTACTAGTCTGGTGGAAAACCTTTGAACCTTTTCCATTTTAGTCTTATGCTTGACTAGATATGGACTCCATGCTGGTGCCGCATACTCCAGGATTGGTCTGACATATGTGGTATATAATGTTCTGAAAGATTCCTTTCACAAGTTTCTAAAGGCCGTTCTTATGTTAGCCAACCTGTCATATGCTGGTGATGTTATCCTCTTGATATGAGCTTCAGGGGACAGGTCTGGCGTGATATCAACCCCCCAGGTCTTTCTCTCTCTCTGACTCTTGAAGTATTTCATCTCCCAAGTGATTCTTTGTATCTGGTCTCCTGCTTCCTACCCCTATCTTCATTACATTACATTTGCTTGGATTAAACTCTAACAGCCATTTGTTCGACCATTCCTGCAGCTTATCCAGATCTTCTTGAAGCCTCAAGCTGTCCTCCTCTGTCTTAATCCTTCTCATAATTTTGGGCGTCGTCAGCAAACATTGAGAGGAATGAGCCTATACCCTCTGGGAGATCATTTACATATATCAGAAACAGGATAGGTCCAAGTACAGAGCCCTGTGGGACTCCACTGGTGACTTCACGCCAGTCTGAGGTCTCACCCCTCACTGTAACTCTCTCCTTCCTATTGTTTAGGTACTCCCTTATCCACTGGAGCGCCCAACCAGTTACTCCTGCCTGTTTCTCCAGCTTATGCATCAACCTTTTATGGGGTACTGTGTCAAAGGCTTTCCGACAGTCCAAAAAAATGCAGTCCGCCCACCCTTCTCTTTCTTGTTTAATCTTTGTCACCTGATCGTAGAATTCTATCAAGCCTGTAAGGCAAGATTTACCCTCCCTGAACCCATGTTGATGGGTTGTCACGTAGTCTCTTCTCTCCAGATGTGTTACTAGGCTTTTTCTCACAATCTTCTCCATCACCTTGCATTGTATACAAGTTAAGGACACTGGCCTGTAGTTCAGTGCCTCTTGTCTGTCACCCTTTTTGTATATTGGTACTACATTAGCAGTCTTCCATATTTCTGGTAGGTCCCCCGTTTCCAGTGACCTACTATACACTATGGAGAGTGGTAGGCAAAGTGCTCCTGCACACTCTTTCAATACCCATGGCGAGATTCCATCCGGCCCAACAGCTTTTCTCACATTCAGCTCCAATAGGTGCTTCTTGACCTCATCTCTTGTAATTTCGAACCTATCCAAGGTCACCTGGTTTGCTGCCACCTCTTCTAGCGCCGCGACATCTCCCTGTTCTATTGTAAAGACCTCCTGGAACCTTTTGTTGAGTTCTCCACACACCTCTTTGTCATTCTCTGTGTACCTGTCCTCGCCGACCATAAGTTTCATCACCTGTTCCTTCACTGTTGTCTTCCTCCTGATGTGACTGTGTAGTAGCTTTGGTTCAGTCTTGGCTTTATTTGCTATATCATTTTCATACCTTTTCTCAGCTGCTCTTCTCACACTGACATACTCGTTCCTGGTTCTCTGGTATCTCTCTCTACTTACTGGTGTTCTGTTATTACGGAAGTTCCTCCATGCCCTGTTGTTCAGCTCCTTTGCTTTCAAACATTCCTTATTAAACCACGGATTCTTCCTTTGCTTCTCTGTTTTTTCCTGTCGGGCTGGGACAAACCTGCTTACAGCCTCCTCACATTTTTGGGTGACATAGTCCATCATGTCTTGTACGGACTTGGTTCCGAGTTCTGTGTCCCAATGTATATCCCATAGGAATTTATTCATTTCCTCATAGTTTCCCTTTCGGTACGCCAGCCCTTTGGTTCCCAGTTCCTTTTCGGGGGTGATAATTCCCAGCTCAACCAGGTACTCAAAGCTCAATACACTATGATCACTCATTCCTAAGGGGGCTTCCAACTTAACTTCCCTTATATCCGACTCATTTAGGGTAAATATCAGATCAAGCAAGGCTGGTTCATCCCCTCCTCTCATTCTTGTCGGTCCCTTGACGTGTTGACTTAGAAAGTTTCTTGTTGCCACATCCAGCAGCTTAGCTCTCCATGTGTCTGGGCCTCCATGTGGGTCTCTGTTCCCCCAATCAATCTTCCCATGGTTGAAGTCTCCCATGATTAGAAGTCTGGATCCGTTCCTGCTAGCCACAGAAGCTGCTCTCTCTATTATATTGATGGTGGCCAAGTTGTTTTTATTATATTCCTGTCTGGGTCTTCTGTCATTCGGTGGGGGGTTATATATGACTACTTCTATAATTTTCTGTCCTCCAGTTTCTATGGTGCCTGATATGTAGTCACTGAAACCTTCACAGTTCTGAATCACCATCTCTTCGAAACTCCAACCTTCTCTTAGTAGCAAAGCTACACCACCTCCTCCTCTCCCTTCTCTCTCTTTCCTCACTACATAGTAGCCCTGTGGAAACACTGCGTTTGTTATGATTTTCGTTAACTTTGTTTCTGTGAGTGCTATTATGTTTGGGGTTTCTTCTAGTGCCCATTCTCCAAGTTCACTTGTTTTATTTGAAATCCCATCTATGTTAGTGTACATCGCCTTGAAGCTCACTTTCTTCTGTTCATTTTCATGTCCCTTTCTTGGCGAGCATTCTGCTGGTGTGGGAAGCTGTTCCGTGGGTGAGAGGATCTGTGAGGTGGTTTGCAGGGTCTCAGAGGATTTTGGGGTGGGGGGGGGGTGAGGGTTTAAGGGAAGGGGGAATAGGTAAGGTGTGGGTTAAGGAGGTAGGGGGGACATGGAGGATACGGGGTGAGAAGGGAGGAGGGATAGGGAGGGTATGGGATGAAGGGGGAGGGGGGAAAGGTGGGAGGGGGGACATGATGGGAATGGGGAAGGGGTGTCAGGGTCAGAATGGATTGGGGTGGTTGGGGAGGGAGGGGGGGTTGGGGGCAGGTAGGGTGAGGGGAAGGGAGGGTTTCTATGCAGAGGGGGGTGGTGGTGTTGCCCTCCCCTCTGGTGTTCCTGGGATGCTGGTTTTGGGTTCTCCTCTTGTCTCTGGGACTGTTGTGTTGAGGGCTGTGATTTCCTGGTTTGCTCCTCTCTTCCTGCTCTTCCTCCTTGCCTCTGCTGCCCTGGCTCTCTCCTCCTTCGTCCTGTCCCTCTGCAGGAATACATTTTTGTATCCCTCCATATGTTGCAGACGACTCTTCCTTTCGAGAATGTCCTCCTTCGTGGTTTCATTTGTAAACACCACCTTTACAAGTCGGTTTCTGTCCTTGTTGTACCAGCCCAACTTGAAAACCTTCTCAATGTTATGTACAGCCCCTTCCATCTGTAACCCCTTCAGTAGCCCATGTACTGCCTCTCTATCCTTGCCATTCCATTCTTGCCTGTTGGATCCTTCCTGTTTTTTGATGCCTACAACTACCACTGATCTTTTTCTCTCCAGCAGTTGAGTGGTGCACCTTGCTGCTTCCTGTGACGTAGCTGCTTGCATCGCTACCTCCCTCACTGTGTCCATTGCTTCTGAGCTCTTTTTCAGTATATCCGCAAATGTATCAGGTACAGAGGCATTTCCTTCCAATGTAACATTCCCACCTTCCCTTTGGATGATAATCTGATGCTCGGTCCCTTTATTTTTCTTTGTGAGAGATTTGATCTCCTCCCTTGCTGATGTCAGCTCACTTTGCAGATTGTTAATTGTAATCCTCATTTCATTCATCTCCCTCCTGAATTCCTCCAGAACTTGGGTTAGCACTTCCATTGTTTGATCTCCCTGGCTGCTTCCCGTGTCCCTTTTGCGGCCTCCTGCCATTTTGCCCCTTGTCAAGAGAGAGAGCAAGAGAGAGAGAGAGAGAGAGAGAGAGAGAGAGAGAGAGAGAGAGAGAGAGAGAGAGAGAGAGAGAGAGAGAGAGAGAGAGAGAGAGAGAGAACATGTGTGCGCGTGGGATGGGGTAAAGAGGAGGTGAGGTGTTCAGCTTACAGCAGGTAAGAGAGGGGGGAAGAGTAGGGGTAAGAGAGGGGGGTGGATTATGAGAGGTTTTATCTCCTTTCCACAAAAGGTGTTAATCCCTTCTAGCCTGTGTGTGCGTGTGTGTGCGTGTGTCACTAGTTTCTGTAAGCGGTAACTTCTACCCAGAATGAGCCACACCGAGATTTAGTAATATATATACTATCCTGAACAAGAATTTGATAATATTTTACCTCACACTGTACACCTGATAACTTGACCAGAGAGGGGGTACATACCAGTCTGTTTCCCGCTCACACAACTAGATGAGTAATGATGATGTATGGTTGACGATGGTGCTCCGTCGTCGCCTTTCCACTTGGTGATTCTCTAACTGCTAGTAGATTGACGATGTCTATTCTTTTCTACACAAATCTCTTAAGTCACAGTCACCACCCAACAAACACAGTCAGCAGTTCCACGGCGGGCCGTCCCACCTGGCCGTCAGGTCAGGTCAGGTCAGGTCACTACGCTGTCCTCCACACTGTATGCACCGGTGATTCCACTAGTTACACTTTGTTTTTTTTTGCACTATCGCTAGCGATATGACTATGCTATGAAGCACCCTGCTAGCTACACACTGCGAGAGGCCAAATACTATTCGTGGACCTCGCTAATCGCGTGTGTCTCCTACCAACGCTGGCCTACTCCAACGCTGGTCTACTAGCCTGTGTGTGTGTGTGTGTGTGTGTGTGTGTGTGTGTGTGTGTGTGTGTGTGTGTGTGTGTGTGTGTGGTGAAGAAGTTTGTGAGAGGTGTGTTTGTGTGTGTGTGTGTGTGTGAGTCGAAAAAGAAGGCTTGGAAAAGTGTGTTTAGGAGCTGGCTGGGAAAGGTGTGTACTTGCCTCACAACTCTTAATCAGCTGGTGTAAAGATATCATATCTACATTTAAAACTGCGTTTGGAATCATCTTCCACCACATAACTTCCTAATGCATTCCATTTATTAAATACTCTGATACTGAAAAAGGTCTTTCTAATGTCACTGTGGCTCATTTTGGTACTCAACTTCCACAATTGCTCCCTTGTGCGTGTACCATCTGTGTTAAATAATCCATCCTTGTCTACCCTGTCAATTTCCCCGAGAATTTTGTATATAGTTATCATGTCTCCCCGAGCTCTTCTATCTTCTAGCGACATGAGGTGCAGTTCGCTCAGCCTTTTCTCGTAACTCATGCTCATAGTTATAGAACTGATATAGTCGCATAGCTCTGACTTTTCTCCAGCTTCATCTTGTGTTTGACAAGGTACGGGCTCCATGCTGGGGCCGCATGCTGCAGGATTGGTCTTATATATGTGGTTTGCAAAGTTCTGAATGATTCCTTACATTATGTGTAACTACATTGAATGATTCCTGTGTGTGGTGGCATAATACAGTACAATACAATAAAATATTTATTTAAAAGAATGTTTGTACAAGAACATAGGAGTAATGTACAAGTTGTAGGGTTGACTATTACAATAGTCATTAGTAGTAGCAATAATACAGTAGTTAACTTACATTAAAGACAGAATGGAAATAGGAGATGTACTTTAGTAAAGCAGCTGGATTCTTCCTCATAACATTTTGTTTAAACATAACAGAACATAGAGTAATATGGTAATTTAAGGTCAATGGAGCCAACACTAAAAAATGAACTAAGAATATGAAGGACATGAGTAAACTCTGGAACAAATAAATGTAAGAAATTAGATGACAATAAATACTGAAAGTACATAATACTCAGTATATACAATTTAATAAATGAGTAACTCAAAAAACTTACTATAAGGGAAAATATGAGTGAAGCTATTGTAGCGTTTTCTTCTTGAAAAGTCAATGAAAAGCCTCTAATGTACTCAACGTATGACCGTTCTATAGTGACACAGCACTCTGACACTCTAGAACTCCTCACTTTGTGTAATACCCCCGTCCCTACGTGCCACTGTACACCCAGGGGGAGCACCTTAGTCGCCCACTGGGCTAGAATTCCATGAACCAGCCTTGCCCCTATAGCAAGTAAAGTAAGCCGGCCACTCCCATGCCCGTAGGCACGAAGAACAAGGAATTACTCGGCCAGCTTGTCAGCCAAACAAGTATCAATTTCAAGGTCGCCAATCAGACCTGTACTCACCTGAGGCCAGATAATTTCTTCATGTGCAGTGGTATGTAATATCGTCCAGTCAGAAACTTATTCCACATTGTGTGGTACTCAGTAACCTCAGACAAACATACAGACATATGAAGGAGAGGAAGTACACACCATACTTAAAATTATTCACCGTTTACTAAAATAACAACCCGTCCTCCACTCAAGTCCATTAGATCCCGCGGTCGACCCCACAGACCATTCATAAATTTTTACAGGCTGTATATTCAAAACAGGGAATTTTCTCAAATATTGATTAGTATTATAATACTAGCTGTACCCGGCCACAGCAGACTTCCCCTGTCTCCCAGTCCTCCCCACTATTCCCCCTCCCTCATTCCCTCGTCCTCCCAACCATTCCACACTCCTCCATTCCCTCGTCCTCCCAACCATTCCACACTCCTCCATCCCCTCGTCCTCCCATCCATTCAACCTTGTGCCCCACCATTTCCCCCTCCCCCGTCTCTTTGAACTCCCCACCATCCCCCACTCCAGCGTCCCCTCGTCCTCCTAATCATTCCCCCACACCACCATCCCCTTGTTCTCCCAACAATCTTCCTCATCCCTCGTCCTCCCTACCTTCCCTCCCCCCCATCCCTACATCATCTCCAATATCCCCCACTCCCCTGTCCCTTTGTTCTCTCCACCATTCTCCATTCCCTTGTCCTCTCGTTCCCACCATCACCAACTCCCCTAACCCCTCGCCCTCCCAACCATTATTCCCTCCCCTGTCCCCTCATCCTCCCCGCTATCCACCACTCCCGTCCCCTCGTCCTCTCCACCATTCCCCACTCCCTCGTTCAATGCATTCCCAAAAGATCTAATGTTCCCATCAGAAAATTGGGAACATCAAATGATCTGATGTTCCCATCATTGAAATATAAGAAAAACAGTCAAAAAAACGAAATGAAAAAATACAAAAATACAAACATAAACTATAGTCACGAAATGAATGGCATGGTAAACAACACAGCTCAATTCCAACATAATGTCACACAAAATAATTAAATACAAAGAAAATAAATCGAAATCTATGAAAATTCCATTTATCAATGAAATCGGTTGTAACATATTTAGTATAGCAAGTATTGCTCTTACGTGCAACATATGGCACTGGTTTTCAAAAAAAAGCATGTTTTTACCTGTCACAGGTGTGGCATCTATACTTATACTCATGAAATGAACGTTATGGTAAACAGCACAGCTCAATTGAATCACAATGTCACTCAAAACAATTAAATCAAATTGAAAATAAATCAAAATTTATGAAATTTCAATTTGTCAGTGCAATCGGAAACATCGAAATGGAATCGTGACATATTTAGTACAGTGTGTGTTGCTCTTATGTGCAACAGATGGTGCTATTTCTTTAAAAAATAAACTGTTTTTACCTGTCACAGGTGTGGCATCTATATTTATACTCACGAAATGAACGGTATGGTAAACAGCACAGCTCAATTCCAACACAATGTCACTCAAAGTAACAAAATCAAAATGAAAATAAATCGAAATCTATGAAAATTAAATTTATCAATGCAACCAGAAACATTGAAATGGAATCGTTTCATATTTAGAATAGCGTGTGTTGCTCCTACGAACAACAGATGGCACTGTTTTTTAATAGAAAACATGTTTTTACTTGTCACAGGTGTGGTATCTATATAGTAGGTATATAAAAACACACGCATATATGAATGGAACGTTGTGTTAAAATTTCAAAGCAATCGGTGAAGAACTTTTAGAGATTTCCCTCACATGAAAAACACAGTTTTGATAAAAAAAAACACGTTTTTTCCCGTCACAGATGTGACATCTATATAGTATGTATATTAAAACCCGCTCGGATATGAATGGAACGTTGTGTGAAAATTTCAAAGTAATCGGTGAAGAACTTTCGGAGATTAGCGATTATGAACAAACGAACAGTTACATTTTTATTTATATAGATATTGACATATTCTGCATATATAGGCATAGGTTAGGTTAGGTTAGGTGTTTAGGTTCTGTTGGCGATTATTTGTATTTGTACTAAGTGGGTGAAGCATTTACAGAGTTGTGGTTCGAACAAAATTCGTCAGTGAAGCATTTGTTCCAGAAGTGTTTGAACCAAATCAGTTGCGAGTCTTGTGTAACCCGTTTTTCATTCATAAAGAGGGGGTTTGGGGGATGCATGGAATCACATTTGGTCTTTGTTTGGAGGACGGGCTGAAAATAAAGCTACTGGGTAACGGTTTGAAAATATCTTACATATTTTACAGATGGCAACACTCCGCAAGCCAGTAATAATATAGCAACACTCCGCAAGTCAGTAAAAAAATGGCACAACCCTTTCTCGCACTTTCGTATAGTCAATATTGACTTATTAAATATGTGTATATGTGACATACTTAACATACTAGTTTAACCTTGAAAAGCTTCATAGAAAACACCGACCTTACCTAACCTTCTTAGTATGTTAAGATAAGCATCTTATTGCTTCGTAATTACAATTATTATATGTGACATACTTAACATACTAGTTTAACCTTGAAAAGCTTCATAGAAAACACCGACCTTACCTAACCTTCTTAGTATGTTAAGATAAGCATCTTATTGCTTCGTAATTACAATTATTACTTAAACTATTATAGGTATAGGTTAAGTAAAAATTGTAATTGACATGACATACTTAACATACTAGTTTAACCTTGAAAAACTTCATAGAAAACACCGACCTTACCTAACCTTCTTAGTATGTTAAGATAAGCATCTTATTGCTTCGTAATTACAATTATTACTTAAACTATTATAGGTATAGGTTAAGTAAAAATTGTAATTACGAATCAGTAAGATGCTTATCTTACATGTGACATACTTAACATACTAGTTTAACCTTGAAAAGCTTCATAGAAAACACCGACTTTACCTAACCTTCTTAGTATGTTAAGATAAGCATCTTATTGCTTCGTAATTACAATTATTACTTAAACTATTATAGGTATAGGTTAAGTAAAAATTGTAATTGACATGACATACTTAACATACTAGTTTAACCTTGAAAAGCTTCATAGAAAACACCGACCTTACCTAACCTTCTTAGTATGTTAAGATAAGCATCTTATTGCTTCGTAATTACAATTATTACTTAAACTATTATAGGTATAGGTTAAGTAAAAATTGTAATTACGAACCAGTAAGATGCTTATCTTAACATACTAAGAAGGTTAGGTATTAACCTAATTAATTATAAATTCAATATATCATTGCAATCGGAAACATTGAAATGGAATCGTAACCTACTCAGTATAGCGAGTGTTGCTTTTACATGTACCAGATGGCACTGTTTTTCCAAGAAAAGTATGTTTTTACCTGTCAGAGGTGTATTAGGTATATAAAAACACGTGTGTATTTAAATGCAACGTTGTGTCAAAATTTCAAGACAATCGGTAAGTAGGTTTCGGAGATTTCCCTCACGTGAAAACTCACATGAAAAAGACAGTTTCTCTAAAAAAGCATGTTTTTACCTTTCACAGGTGTGTGACATCTATATAGTAGGTATATAAAAAGACGCTCGTAAGTGAATGTAACGTTGTGTCAAAATTTCAAGGCAATCGGTGGAAAACTTTCGGATATTAGCGATTTTGAGCAAGCGAACATTAAAATTTTTATATATATAGATTGTATTAATGATTCTCTACCTAATATTCCCTCCTAACTTGTGGGTTACAACACAGCGTTCTAGGAAGCCCTTCAGGTCAGGATTGACATTGCAATTCAGAGTTTTACAGATATAGATAACACTTGAGAGTATGTGCAGTGACTTGATATTTTACATGTTCATGGATTTCATTAAGAGAGCAGACTGGTTATCTTGAGATCTTGAGATGATTTCGGGGCTTAGTGTCCCTGCGGCCCGGTCCTCGACCAGGCCTCCACCCCCAGGAAGCAGCCCGTGGTAGCTGACTAACTCCCAGGTACCTATTTGCTTCTAGGTAACAGGATCATCAGGGTGAAAGAAACTCTACCCATTGTTTCTCTCCGGCGCCCGGGATCGAACCTTGGACCTCAGGATCACGCGTCCAGTGTTCAGCCCGATCAGCCACCAGCGGGTGTCTGGGACTAGAATTTGTGATTGTTCTAATATCAGATTTTTGTTGAGAAATTAGGGGTAGGAGGTAATTAAGGGTGGGTTGGTCCTTTAGGCCCAGATACCATAGGTGAGATATGTATAAATTAGTGAATAAATCAGAGTAACTAGAGCAGGGCGAGGAATATAGTATCTGGCTTTGGAAAGAATGCCTATTGTTTTAAAAACCTTTTTGGTAATATCTTGAATATGGCTACTGAAATTTAGTTTGTTATCACTGTGAACACGAAGGAACTTCCCATCTACTCTGCTTACAATTTGAGTATTGCTAATTCTTAGATCAATTTGATTGTTGGACTTGTTAGCGAGCTAAATGTAAAAAGTCTTGTCAATGTAAAGAACAAGTTTGTTAACAGTCAACCACAAATGGACTTGATTAAGCTCTGTATTCGCGTGTCATTTAGACAACCCATCCTCCTGTTTAGATAGTACCTATTGTGATGATTGTCAATAGTCACGAATTCGTACGTACTTAGCTTTTAGATAGTATTATACTGACTAGTAAGGAGTTCATATAAAAATGAAGCCAAAAACAAAATCAGATATAGTGTATTAGGCCTAAGAAGGTCAGGTTAGGTTTAGTTTGACTATGCAACACAAGTGAAAAATAGTTTTCCGGTTTCTCCAACTCAGCAGTACCTATTTTTACTTTCTAATTTCGTTGTTTGTCGGTATATATACTTCGATCCTCACCGTTATTATAAGTACTACCAAAATAGGAGGATGGGCTGCATTTAGAATAAGTGGATTAGCATTTGAGAAAATGAAGGTTGTATCATCAACAAACAGAATTGGCTTCACATGTTGTGTGGTATTTGGAAGATCATTGATATATATGAGAAAGAGGAATGGACAAAGTATACTACCCTGAGGAACACCCATGTTAATTGGGAGAGTGGGAGAAGTGGCCTCGTTCACTGAAACATACTGCTTGCTGCCTGTCACTGAGGTAAGACTACAAGTACTGAAGGGCTCTTACCTGTGACTCAATATGGTTAGAGTTGGTGAACAAGTTTATTGTGGTTAACAGCGCCAAAAGCCTTAGGTAGGTCAACAAACAGACCTATGGTGTACTTACTCATTTTTGTCAAGTACTGCATGTATTAGGGTAAATATATTTATAAGAGCATCATTGGTGCTTTTAAGGGGCCTGAAGCGATATTGATTGAAACTCATATATCTCAAATATCGCTAATATTTATCAAGTGTGGTCAGTTCTAGGGAAATCAACATATATTTATCGAGCTCTGATATCTAACTTCGCTGGAATAGAGCTGTTTGTATAAAAGTTTCTCAATTATTTTACATGTTAAGATTTCAATGGTGGAAGCTGGTGGAAGTGTGTGTGTGTGATGGCTGTGAATGTGTGTGGAGGAGGAGGCTGGGAGAGGTGTGTGGAGGAGGAGGCTGGGAGAGGTGTGTGGAGGAGGAGGCTGGGAGAGGTGGGTGGAGGAGGAGGCTGGGAGAGGTGTGTGGAGGAGAAGGCTGGGAGAGGTGTGTGGAGGATTAGGCTGGGAGAGGTGTGTGGAGGAGGAGGCTGGGAGAGGTGTGTGGAGGAGGAGACTGGGAGAGGTGTGTGGAGGAGGAGGCTGGGAGAGGTGTGTGGAGGAGGAGGCTGGGAGAGGTGTGTGGAGGAGGAGGCTGGGAGAGGTGTGTGGAGGAGGAGGCTGGGAGAGGTGTGTGGAGGAGGAGACTGGGAGAGGTGTGTGGAGGAGGAGACTGGGAGAGGTGTGTGGAGGAGGAGGCTGGGAGAGGTGTGTGGAGGAGGAGGCTGGGAGAGGTGTGTGGAGGAGGAGGCTGGGAGAGGTGTGTGGAGGAGGAGGCTGGGAGAGGTGAGTGGAGGAGGAGGAAGGGAGAGGTGTGTGGAGGAGGAGGCTGGGAGAGGTGTGTGGAGGAGGAGGCTGGGAGAGGTGTGTGGAGGAGAAGACTGGGAGAGGTGTGTGGAGGAGGAGGCTGGGAGAGGTGTGTGGAGGAGGAGGCTGGGAGAGGTGTGTGGTGGAGGAGGCTGGGAGAGGTGTGTGGAGGAGGAGACTGGGAGAGGTGTGTGGAGGAGGAGACTGGGAGAGGTGTGTGGAGGAGGAGACTGGGAGAGGTGTGTGGAGGAGGAGACTGGGAGAGGTGTGTGGAGGAGGAGACTGGGAGAGGTGTGTGGAGGAGGAGGCTATGAGAGGTGGCTGGAGGAGGAGGCTGGGAGAGGTGTGTGGAGGAGGAGGCTGGGAGAGGTGTGTGGAGGAGGAGGCTGGGAGAGGTGGGTGGAGGAGGAGGCAGGGAGAGGTGGGTGGAGGAGGAGGCTGGGAGAGGTGTGTGGAGGAGGAGGCTGGGAGAGGTGGGTGGAGGAGGAGGCAGGGAGAGGTGGGTGGAGGAGGAGGCTGGGAGAGGTGTGTGGAAACGAAGGCTGGGCTACCAACTACCTGCTTCGTCAGATAGATAATAGTCTCCAGATGCTCCGCAAGGTAGTTGGTAGTCTCCAGATGCTCCGTCAGGTAGTTGGTAGTCTCCAGATGCTCCGTCAGGTAGTTGGTAGTCTCCAAATGCTCCGTCAGGTAGTTGGTAGTCTCCAGATGCTCCGTCAGGTAGTTGGTAGTTCTCCAGATGCTCCGTCAGGTAGTTGGTAGTCTCCAAATGCTCCGTCAGGTAGTTGGTAGTCTCCAGATGCTCCGTCAGGTAGTTGGTAGTCTCCAGATGCTCCGTCAGGTAGTTGGTAGTCTCCAAATGCTCCGTCAGGCAGTTGGTAGTCTCCAGATGCTCCGTCAGGTAGTTGGTAGTCTCCAGATGCTCCTTCAGATAGTTGGTAGTGAACAGATGCTCCGTCAGGTAGTTGGCGGTCTCCAGATGCTCCGTCAGGTAGTTGGTAGTCTCCAGATGCTCCGTCATACAGTTGGTAGTATCCAGATGCTCCGTCAGGTAGTTGGTAGTCTCCAGATGCTCTGTCAGGTAGTTGGTAGTCTCCAGATGCTCCGTCATATAGTTGGTAGTATCCAGATGCTCCGTCAGGTAGTTGGTAGTCTCCAGATGCTCTGTCAGGTAGTTGGTAGTCTCCAGATGCTCCGTCAGGTAGTTGATGTAGTTGGTAGTCTCCAGATGCTACGCCAGGTAGTTGGTAGTCTCCAGATGCTCTGTCAGGAAGTTGGTAGTCTCCAGATGCTCCGTCAGGTAGTTGATGTAGTTGGTAGTCTCCAAATGCTCCGTCAGGTAGTTGGTAGTCTCCAGATGCTCCGACAGATAGTTGGTAGTCTCCAGATGCTCCGACAGATAGTTTGTAGTCTTCTGATGCTCCATCAGGTAGTTCGTAGTCTCCAGATGCTCCGTCAGGTAGTTGGTAATCTCCAGAAGCTCCGTCAGGTAGTTCGTAGTCTCCAGATGCTCCGGCAGGTAGTTGGCAGTCTTCAGATGCTCCGTCAGGTAGTTGGTAGTCTCCAGATGCATCGTCAGGTAGTTGGTAGTCTCCAGATGCTTCGTCAGGTAGTTGGTAGTCTCCAGATGCTCCGTCAGGTAGTTCGTAGTCTCCAGATGTTCCATCAGGTAGTTTCCAGATAGTCTCCAGTAGTCTGGTAGTCTCCAAATGCTCCAGTATTCTCTAGTAGTCTTTAGTCTCCAGATGATCCGTCAGATAGTTGGTAGTTTCCAGATGCTCCACCAGGGAGTTGGTAGTCTCAAGATGCTCCGTCAGGTAGTTGGTAGTCTCCAAATGCTCCGTCATATAGGTGGTAGTGTACAGATGCTCCATCAGGTAGTTGGTAGTCTAAAGATGCTCCGTCAGGTAGTTGGTAGTCTAAAGATGCTCCGTCAGGTAGTTGGTAGTCTCCAGATGCTCCGTCAGGTAGTTGGTAGTCTCCAGATGCTCCGACAGATAGTTGGTAGTCTTCAGATGCTCCATCAGGTAGTTCGCAGTCTCCAGATGCTCCATCAGGTAGTTGGTAGTCGTCAGATGCTCCGTCAGGTAGTTGGTAGTCTCGAGATACTCCGCCAGGTAGTTGGTAGTCTCCAGATGCTTCGCCAGGTAGTTGGTAGTCTCCAGATGCTCCAGCAGGTAGTTCGTAGTCTCCAGATGCCCCGTCATATAATTGGTAGTCTCCAGATGCTCCGTCAGGTAGTTGATGAAGTTGGTAGTCTCCAGATGCTCCGTCAGGTAGTTGGTAGTCTCCAGATGCTCCGTCAGGTAGTTGGTAGTCTAGAAATGCTTCGTCAGGTAGTTGCAAGTCTCCAGATGCTCTATCAGGTAGTTGGTAGTCTCCAGATGCCCTGTCATATAGTTGGTAATCTCCAGATGCTCCGTCAGGTAGTTGGTAGTCTCCAGATGCTCCGTCAGGAAGTTGGTAGTCTCCAAATGTTCCGTCAGGTAGTTCGTAGTCTCCAGATGCTCCGTCAGGTAGTTGATGAAGTTGGTAGTCTCCAGATGCTCCGTCAGGTAGTTGGTAGTCTCCAGATGCACCGTCAGTTAGTTGGTAGTCTCCAGATGCTCCGTCAGGTAGTTGGTAGTCTCCAGATGCTCCGTCAGGAAGTTGGTAGTCTCCAAATGTTCCGTCAGGTAGTTCGTAGTCTCCAGATGCTCCGTCAGGTAGTTGGAAGACTCCAGATGCTCCGTCAGGTAGTTGGTAGTCTCCAGATGCTCCTGCAGGTAGTTCGTAGTCTCCAGATGCTCCGTCAGGTAGTTCGTAGTCTCCAGATGCTCCGTCAGGTAGTTGGTAGTCTCCAGATGCTCCGTCAGGTAGTTGGTAGTCTCCAGATGCTCTGTAAGGTAGTTGATAGTCTCCAGATGCTCCTTCAGATAGTTGGTAGTGAACAGATGCTCCGTCAGGTAGTTGGTAGTATCCAGATGCTACGTCAGGTAGTTGGTAGTCTCCAGATGCTCTGTCAGGAAGTTCGTAGTCTCCAGATGCTCCGTCAGGTTGTTGATGTAGTTGGTAGTCTCCAAATGCTCCGTAAGGTAGTTGGTAGTCTAAAGATGCTCCGTCAGGAAGTTGGTAGTCTCCAGATGACCCGTCAGGTAGTTGGTAGTCTCCAGATGCTCCGACAGATAGTTGGTAGTCTTCAGATGCTCCATCAGGTAATTCGTAGTCTCCAGATGCTCCGTCAGGTAGTTGGTAATCTCCAGAAGCTCCGTCAGGTAGTTCGTAGTCTCCAGATGCTCCGGCAGGTAGATGGTAGTCTTCAGATGCTCCGCCAGGTAGTTGGTAGTCTCGAGATACTCCGCCAGCAAGTTGGTAGTCTCCAGGTACTTCCCCAGGTAGTTGGTAGTTTCCAGATGCTCCAGCAGGTAGTTCGTAGTCTCTAGATGCACCGTCAGGTAGTTGGTAATCTCCAGATGCTCCGTCAGGTAGTTCGTAGTCTCCAGATGTTCCATCAGGTAGTTTCCAGATAGTCTCCAGAAGTCTGGTAGTCTCCAAATGCTGTAGTATTCTCCAGTAGTCTTTAGTCTGCAGATGATCCGTCATGTAATTGGTAGTCTCCAGATGCTCCTTCAGATAGTTGGTAGTGAACAGATGCTCCGTCAGGTAGTTGGCGGTCTCCAGATGCTCCGTCAGGTAGTTGGTAGTCTCCAGATGCTCCGTCATATAGTTGGTAGTATCCAGATGCTCCGTCAGGTAGTTGGTAGTCTCCAGATGCTCTGTCAGGTAGTTGGTAGTCTCCAGATGCTCCGTCATATAGTTGGTAGTATCCAGATGCTCCGTCAGGTAGTTGGTAGTCTCCAGATGCTCTGTCAGGTAGTTGGTAGTCTCCAGATGCTCCGTCAGGTAGTTGATGTAGTTGGTAGTCTCCAGATGCTACGCCAGGTAGTTGGTAGTCTCCAGATGCTCTGTCAGGAAGTTGGTAGTCTCCAGATGCTCCGTCAGGTCGTTGATGTAGTTGGTAGTCTCCAAATGCTCCGTCAGGTAGTTGGTAGTCTCCAGATGCTCCGACAGATAGTTGGTAGTCTCCAAATGCTCCGTCAGGTAGTTGGTAGTCTACAGATGCTCCGACAGATAGTTGGTAGTCTTCTGATGCTCCATCAGGTAGTTCGTAGTCTCCAGATGCTCCGTCAGGTAGTTGGTAATCTCCAGAAGCTCCGTCAGGTAGTTCGTAGTCTCCAGATGCTCCGGCAGGTAGTTGGCAGTCTTCAGATGCTCCGTCAGGTAGTTGGTAGTCTCCAGATGCATCGTCAGGTAGTTGGTAGTCTCCAGATGCTTCGTCAGGTAGTTGGTAGTCTCCAGATGCTCCGTCAGGTAGTTCGTAGTCTCCAGATGTTCCATCAGGTAGTTTCCAGATAGTCTCCAGTAGTCTGGTAGTCTCCAAATGCTCCAGTATTCTCTAGTAGTCTTTAGTCTCCAGATGATCCGTCAGATAGTTGGTAGTTTCCAGATGCTCCACCAGGGAGTTGGTAGTCTCAAGATGCTCCGTCAGGTAGTTGGTAGTCTCTAAATGCTCCGTCATATAGGTGGTAGTGTACAGATGCTCCATCAGGTAGTTGGTAGTCTAAAGATGCTCCGTCAGGTAGTTGGTAGTCTAAAGATGCTCCGTCAGGTAGTTGGTAGTCTCCAGATGCTCCGACAGATAGTTGGTAGTCTTCAGATGCTCCATCAGGTAGTTCGCAGTCTCCAGATGCTCCATCAGGTAGTTGGTAGTCGTCAGATGCTCCGTCAGGTAGTTGGTAGTCTCGAGATACTCCGCCAGGTAGTTGGTAGTCTCCAGATGCTTCGCCAGGTAGTTGGTAGTCTCCAGATGCTCCAGCAGGTAGTTCGTAGTCTCCAGATGCCCCGTCATATAATTGGTAGTCTCCAGATGCTCCGTCAGGTAGTTGATGAAGTTGGTAGTCTCCAGATGCTCCGTCAGGTAGTTGGTAGTCTCCAGATGCTCCGTCAGGTAGTTGGTAGTCTAGAAATGCTTCGTCAGGTAGTTGCAAGTCTCCAGATGCTCTATCAGGTAGTTGGTAGTCTCCAGATGCCCTGTCATATAGTTGGTAATCTCCAGATGCTCCGTCAGGTAGTTGGTAGTCTCCAGATGCACCGTCAGTTAGTTGGTAGTCTCCAGATGCTCCGTCAGGTAGTTGGTAGTCTCCAGATGCTCCGTCAGGAAGTTGGTAGTCTCCAAATGTTCCGTCAGGTAGTTCGTAGTCTCCAGATGCTCCGTCAGGTAGTTGGAAGACTCCAGATGCTCCGTCAGGTAGTTGGTAGTCTCCAGATGCTTCTGCAGGTAGTTCGTAGTCTCCAGATGCTCCGTCAGGTAGTTCGTAGTCTCCAGATGCTCCGTCAGGTAGTTGGTAGTCTCCAGATGCTCCGTCAGGTAGTTGGTAGTCTCCAGATGCTCTGTAAGGTAGTTGATAGTCTCCAGATGCTCCTTCAGATAGTTGGTAGTGAACAGATGCTCCGTCAGGTAGTTGGTAGTATCCAGATGTTACGTCAGGTAGTTGGTAGTCTCCAGATGCTCTGTCAGGAAGTTCGTAGTCTCCAGATGCTCCGTCAGGTAGTTGATGTAGTTGGTAGTCTCCAAATGCTCCGTAAGGTAGTTGGTAGTCTAAAGATGCTCCGTCAGGAAGTTGGTAGTCTCCAGATGATCCGTCAGGTAGTTGGTAGTCTCCAGATGCTCAGACAGATAGTTGGTAGTCTTCAGATGCTCCATCAGGTAATTCGTAGTCTCCAGATGCTCCAGCAGGTAGTTCGTAGTCTCTAGATGCACCGTCAGGTAGTTGGTAATCTCCAGATGCTCCGTCAGGTAGTTCGTAGTCTCCAGATGTTCCATCAGGTAGTTTCCAGATAGTCTCCAGTAGTCTGGTAGTCTCCAAATGCTGTAGTATTCTCCAGTAGTCTTTAGTCTGCAGATGATCCGTCATGTAATTGGTAGTCTCCAGATGCTCCGTCAGGTAGTTGGTAGTCTCCAGATGCTCCGTCAGGTAGTTGATACTCTCCAGATGCTCCTTCAGATAGCTGGTAGTGAACAGATGCTCCTTCAGATAGCTGGTAGTGAACAGATGCTCCTTCAGATAGCTGGTAGTGAACAGATGCTCCGTCAGGTAGTTGGTAGTCTCCAGATGCTCCGTCAGGTAGTTGGTAGTCTCGAGATGCTCTGTCAAGTAGTTGGTAATCTCCAGATGCTCCGTCATATAGTTGGTAGTCTCAAGATACTCCGTCAGGTAGTTGGTAGTCTCCAAATGCTCCTTCATATTGGTGGTAGTGTACAGATGCTCGATCAGGTAGTTGGTAGTCTCCAGATGCTCCGCCAGGGAGTTGGTAGTCTCAAGATGCTCCGTCAGGTAGTAGGTAGTCTCCAAATGCTCCGTCATATAGGTGGTAACCTCCAGATTCTCCGTCATATACTTGGTAGTCTCCAGATGCTCCGTCAGGTAGTTGGTAGTCTCCAGATGCTCAGTCAGGTAGTTGGTAGTCTCCAGATGCTCAGTCAGGTAGCTGGTAGTCTCCAGATGCTCTGTCAGGAAGTTGGTAGTCTCCAGATGCTCCGTCATATAATTGGTAGTCTCCAGATGCTCCGTCAAGTTGTTGGTAGTCTCCAGATGCACCGTCAAGTAGTTGATGTAGTTGGTAGTCTCGAAATGCTCCGTCAGGTAGTTGGTAGTCTCCAGATGCTCCGTCAGGTAGTTGGTAGTCTCCAGATGCTCCGTCAGGTAGTTTGTAGTCTCCAGATGCTTCCTTCAGATAGTTGGTAATGAACAGATGCTCCGTCAGGTAGTTGGCGGTCTCCAGATGCTCCGTCAGGTAGTTGGTAGTCTCCAGATGCTCCGTCAGGTAGTTGGTAGTCTCCAGAGGCTCCGTCATATAGATGTTGTCTAAAGATGCTCCGTCAGGTAGTTGGTAGTCTCCAGATACTCCGTCAGGTAGTTGATGTAGTTGGTAGTCTACAAATGCTCCGTTAGGTAGTTGGTAGTCTCCAGATGCTCCGTCAGGTAGTTGGTAGTCTCCAGATGCTCCGGCAGGTAGTTGGTAGTCTCCAGATGCTATTTCAGATAGTTGGTAGTCTCCAGATGCTCCGTCAGGTAGTTGGTAGTCTCCAGATGCTTCGTCAGGTAGTTGGTAGTATCCAGATGCTCCTTCAGATAGATGGTAGTCTGCAGATGCTCCGTCAGGTAGTTGCTAGTCTCCTAATGCTCCGTCAGGTAGTTGATTTTGTTGGTAGTCCCCAAATGCTTCGTCAGGTAGTTAAGTAGTCTCTAGATGCTCTGTCAAGTGGGTGGGTTTCTCCAGATGCTCCGTCAGGTAGTTCGTAGTCTCCAGATGCTCCGGCAGGTAGTTAGTAGTCTCTAGATGCTCTGTCAAGTGGGTGGGTGTCTCCAGATGCTCCGTCAGGTAGTTCGTAGTCTCCAGATGCTCCATCAGGTAGTAGGTAGTCTCCAGATGCTTTGTCAGGTAGTTGCTAATCTCCAGAAGCTCCGTCAGGTAGTTCGTAGTCTCCAGATGCTCCGGCAGGTAGATGGTAGTCTTCAGATGCTCCGCCAGGTAGTTGGTAGTTTTGAGATACTCCGCCAGCAAGTTGGTAGTCTCCAGGTGCTTCGTCAAGTAGTTGGTAGTCTCCAGATGCACCGTCAGTTAGTTGGTAGTCTCCAGATGCTCCGTCAGGTAGTTGGTAGTCTCCAGATGCTCCGTCAGGTAGTTGGTAGTCTCCAAATGTTCCGTCAGGTAGTTCGTAGTCTCCAGATGCTCCGTCAGGTAGTTGAAAGACTCCAGATGCTCCGTCAGGTAGTTGGTAGTCTCCAGATGCTCCGGCAGTTAGTTCGTAGTCTCCAGATGCTCCGTCAGGTAGTTCGTAGTCTCCAGATGATCCGTCAGGTAGTTCGTAGTCTCCAGATGCTCCGTCAGGTAGCTGGTAGTCTCCAGATGCTCTGTAAGGTAGTTGATAGTCTCCAGATGCTCCTTCAGATAGTTGGTAGTAAACAGATGCTCCGTCAGGTAGTTGGTAGTCTCCAGATGCTCTGTCAAGTAGTTGGTAGTCTCCAGATGCTCCGTCATATAGTTGGTAGTATCCAGATGCTCCGTCAAGTAGTTGGTAGTCTCCAAATGCTCCGTCAGGTAGTTGGTAGTCTCCAGATGCTCTGTAAGGTAGTTGATAGTCTCCAGATGCTCCTTCAGATAGTTGGTAGTAAACAGATGCTCCGTCAGGTAGTTGGTAGTCTCCAGATGCTCTGTCAGGTAGTTGGTAGTCTCCAGATGCTCTGTCAGGAAGTTGGTAGTCTCCAGATGCTCCGTCAGGTAGTTGATGTAGTTGGTAGTCTCCAAATACTCCGTCAGGTAGTTGGTAGTCTCCAGATGCTCCGTCAGGTAGTTGGTAATCTCCAGAAGCTCCGTCAGGTAGTTGGTAGTCTCCAGATGCTCCGACAGATAGTTGGTAGTCTTCAGATGCTCCGCCAGGTAGTTGGTAGTCTCGAGATACTCCGTCAAGTAGTTGGTAGTCTCCAGATGTTCCGTCATATAGTTGGTAGTATCCAAATGCTCCGTCTGGTAGTTGGTAGTCTCCAGATGCTCTGTCAGGTAGTTGGTAGTCTAAAGATGCTCCGTCAGGAAGTTGGTAGTCTCCAGATGCTCCGTCAGGTAGTTGGTAGTCTCCAGATGCTCCGACAGATAGTTGGTAGTCTTCAGATGCTCCATCAGGTAGTTCGTAGTCTCCAGATGCTCCAGCAGGTAGTTCGTAGTCTCTAGATGCACCGTCAGGTATTTGGTAATCTCCAGATGCTCCGTCAGGTAGTTCGTAGTCGCTAGATGCACCGTCAGGTAGTTGGTAATCTCCAGATGCTCCGTCAGGTAGTTCGTAGTCTCCAGATGTTCCATCAGGTAGTTTCCAGATAGTCTCCAGTAGTCTGGTAGTCTCCAAATGCTCCAGTATTCTCCAGTAGTCTTTAATCTCCAGATGATCCGTCATGTAATTGGTAGTCTCCAGATGCTCCGTCAGATAATTGGTAGTTTCCAGATGCTCCACCAGGGAGTTGGTAGTCTCAAGTTGCTCCGTCAGGTAGTTGGTAGTCTCCAAATGCTCCGTCATATAGGTGTTAGTGTACAGATGCTCCATCAGGTAGTTGGTAGTCTCCAGATGCTCCGCCAGGGAGTTGGTAGTCTCCAGATGCTCCGTCAGGTAGTTGGTAGTCTCCAGATGCTCCGTCAGGTAGTTGGTAGTCTCCAGATGCTCCGTCAGGTAGTTGATAGTTTCCAGATGCTCCTTCAGATAGCTGGTAGTGAACAGATGCTCCGTCAGGTAGTTGGTAGTCTCCAGATGCTCCGTCAGGTAGTTGGTAGTCTCGAGATGCTCTGTCAAGTAGTTGGTAATCTCCAGATGCTCCGTCATATAGTTGGTAGTATCCAGATGCTCCGTCAGGTAGTTGGTAGTCTCCAGATGCTCTGTCAGGTAGTTGGTAGTCTCCAGATGCTCCGTCATATAGTTGGTAGTATCCAGATGCTCCGTCAGGTAGTTGGTAGTCTCCAGATGCTCTGTCAGGTAGTTGGTAGTCTCCAGATGCTCCGTCAGGTAGTTGATGTAGTTGGTAGTCTCCAGATGCTACGCCAGGTAGTTGGTAGTCTCCAGATGCTCTGTCAGGAAGTTGGTAGTCTCCAGATGCTCCGTCAGGTCGTTGATGTAGTTGGTAGTCTCCAAATGCTCCGTCAGGTAGTTGGTAGTCTCCAGATGCTCCGACAGATAGTTGGTAGTCTCCAAATGCTCCGTCAGGTAGTTGGTAGTCTACAGATGCTCCGACAGATAGTTGGTAGTCTTCTGATGCTCCATCAGGTAGTTCGTAGTCTCCAGATGCTCCGTCAGGTAGTTGGTAATCTCCAGAAGCTCCGTCAGGTAGTTCGTAGTCTCCAGATGCTCCGGCAGGTAGTTGGCAGTCTTCAGATGCTCCGTCAGGTAGTTGGTAGTCTCCAGATGCATCGTCAGGTAGTTGGTAGTCTCCAGATGCTTCGTCAGGTAGTTGGTAGTCTCCAGATGCTCCGTCAGGTAGTTCGTAGTCTCCAGATGTTCCATCAGGTAGTTTCCAGATAGTCTCCAGTAGTCTGGTAGTCTCCAAATGCTCCAGTATTCTCTAGTAGTCTTTAGTCTCCAGATGATCCGTCAGATAGTTGGTAGTTTCCAGATGCTCCACCAGGGAGTTGGTAGTCTCAAGATGCTCCGTCAGGTAGTTGGTAGTCTCCAAATGCTCCGTCATATAGGTGGTAGTGTACAGATGCTCCATCAGGTAGTTGGTAGTCTAAAGATGCTCCGTCAGGTAGTTGGTAGTCTAAAGATGCTCCGTCAGGTAGTTGGTAGTCTCCAGATGCTCCGACAGATAGTTGGTTGTCTTCAGATGCTCCATCAGGTAGTTCGCAGTCTCCAGATGCTCCATCAGGTAGTTGGTAGTCGTCAGATGCTCCGTCAGGTAGTTGGTAGTCTCGAGATACTCCGCCAGGTAGTTGGTAGTCTCCAGATGCTTCGCCAGGTAGTTGGTAGTCTCCAGATGCTCCAGCAGGTAGTTCGTAGTCTCCAAATGCCCCGTCATATAATTGGTAGTCTCCAGATGCTCCGTCAGGTAGTTGATGAAGTTGGTAGTCTCCAGATGCTCCGTCAGGTAGTTGGTAGTCTCCAGATGCTCCGTCAGGTAGTTGGTAGTCTAGAAATGCTTCGTCAGGTAGTTGCAAGTCTCCAGATGCTCTATCAGGTAGTTGGTAGTCTCCAGATGCCCTGTCATATAGTTGGTAATCTCCAGATGCTCCGTCAGGTAGTTGGTAGTCTCCAGATGCACCGTCAGTTAGTTGGTAGTCTCCAGATGCTCCGTCAGGTAGTTGGTAGTCTCCAGATGCTCCGTCAGGAAGTTGGTAGTCTCCAAATGTTCCGTCAGGTAGTTCGTAGTCTCCAGATGCTCCGTCAGGTAGTTGGAAGACTCCAGATGCTCCGTCAGGTAGTTGGTAGTCTCCAGATGCTTCTGCAGGTAGTTCGTAATCTCCAGATGCTCCGTCAGGTAGTTCGTAGTCTCCAGATGCTCCGTCAGGTAGTTGGTAGTCTCCAGATGCTCCGTCAGGTAGTTGGTAGTCTCCAGATGCTCTGTAAGGTAGTTGATAGTCTCCAGATGCTCCTTCAGATAGTTGGTAGTGAACAGATGCTCCGTCAGGTAGTTGGTAGTATCCAGATGCTACGTCAGGTAGTTGGTAGTCTCCAGATGCTCTGTCAGGAAGTTCGTAGTCTCCAGATGCTCCGTCAGGTAGTTGATGTAGTTGGTAGTCTCCAAATGCTCCGTAAGGTAGTTGGTAGTCTAAAGATGCTCCGTCAGGAAGTTGGTAGTCTCCAGATGATCCGTCAGGTAGTTGGTAGTCTCCAGATGCTCCGACAGATAGTTGGTAGTCTTCAGATGCTCCATCAGGTAATTCGTAGTCTCCAGATGCTCCAGCAGGTAGTTCGTAGTCTCTAGATGCACCGTCAGGTAGTTGGTAATCTCCAGATGCTCCGTCAGGTAGTTCGTAGTCTCCAGATGTTCCATCAGGTAGTTTCCAGATAGTCTCCAGTAGTCTGGTAGTCTCCAAATGCTGTAGTATTCTCCAGTAGTCTTTAGTCTGCAGATGATCCGTCATGTAATTGGTAGTCTCCAGATGCTCCGTCAGGTAGTTGGTAGTCTCCAGATGCTCCGTCAGGTAGTTGATACTCTCCAGATGCTCCTTCAGATAGCTGGTAGTGAACAGATGCTCCTTCAGATAGCTGGTAGTGAACAGATGCTCCTTCAGATAGCTGGTAGTGAACAGATGCTCCGTCAGGTAGTTGGTAGTCTCCAGATGCTCCGTCAGGTAGTTGGTAGTCTCGAGATGCTCTGTCAAGTAGTTGGTAATCTCCAGATGCTCCGTCATATAGTTGGTAGTCTCAAGATACTCCGTCAGGTAGTTGGTAGTCTCCAAATGCTCCTTCATATTGGTGGTAGTGTACAGATGCTCGATCAGGTAGTTGGTAGTCTCCAGATGCTCCGCCAGGGAGTTGGTAGTCTCAAGATGCTCCGTCAGGTAGTAGGTAGTCTCCAAATGCTCCGTCATATAGGTGGTAACCTCCAGATTCTCCGTCATATACTTGGTAGTCTCCAGATGCTCCGTCAGGTAGTTGGTAGTCTCCAGATGCTCAGTCAGGTAGTTGGTAGTCTCCAGATGCTCAGTCAGGTAGCTGGTAGTCTCCAGATGCTCTGTCAGGAAGTTGGTGGTCTCCAGATGCTCCGTCATATAATTGGTAGTCTCCAGATGCTCCGTCAAGTTGTTGGTAGTCTCCAGATGCACCGTCAAGTAGTTGATGTAGTTGGTAGTCTCGAAATGCTCCGTCAGGTAGTTGGTAGTCTCCAGATGCTCCGTCAGGTAGTTGGTAGTCTCCAGATGCTCCGTCAGGTAGTTTGTAGTCTCCAGATGCTTCCTTCAGATAGTTGGTAATGAACAGATGCTCCGTCAGGTAGTTGGCGGTCTCCAGATGCTCCGTCAGGTAGTTGGTAGTCTCCAGATGCTCCGTCAGGTAGTTGGTAGTCTCCAGAGGCTCCGTCATATAGATGTTGTCTAAAGATGCTCCGTCAGGTAGTTGGTAGTCTCCAGATACTCCGTCAGGTAGTTGATGTAGTTGGTAGTCTACAAATGCTCCGTTAGGTAGTTGGTAGTCTCCAGATGCTCCGTCAGGTAGTTGGTAGTCTCCAGATGCTCCGGCAGGTAGTTGGTAGTCTCCAGATGCTATTTCAGATAGTTGGTAGTCTCCAGATGCTCCGTCAGGTAGTTGGTAGTCTCCAGATGCTTCGTCAGGTAGTTGGTAGTATCCAGATGCTCCTTCAGATAGATGGTAGTCTGCAGATGCTCCGTCAGGTAGTTGCTAGTCTCCTGATGCTCCGTCAGGTAGTTGATTTTGTTGGTAGTCCCCAAATGCTTCGTCAGGTAGTTAAGTAGTCTCTAGATGCTCTGTCAAGTAGGTGGGTTTCTCCAGATGCTCCGTCAGGTAGTTCGTAGTCTCCAAATGCTCCGGCAGGTAGTTAGTAGTCTCTAGATGCTCTGTCAAGTGGGTGGGTGTCTCCAGATGCTCCGTCAGGTAGTTCGTAGTCTCCAGATGCTCCATCAGGTAGTAGGTAGTCTCCAGATGCTTTGTCAGGTAGTTGCTAATCTCCAGAAGCTCCGTCAGGTAGTTCGTAGTCTCCAGATGCTCCGGCAGGTAGATGGTAGTCTTCAGATGCTCCGCCAGGTAGTTGGTAGTCTTGAGATACTCCGCCAGCAAGTTGGTAGTCTCCAGGTGCTTCGTCAAGTAGTTGGTAGTCTCCAGATGCACCGTCAGTTAGTTGGTAGTCTCCAGATGCTCCGTCAGGTAGTTGGTAGTCTCCAGATGCTCCGTCAGGTAGTTGGTAGTCTCCAAATGTTCCGTCAGGTAGTTCGTAATCTCCAGATGCTCCGTCAGGTAGTTGAAAGACTCCAGATGCTCCGTCAGGTAGTTGGTAGTCTCCAGATGCTCCGGCAGTTAGTTCGTAGTCTCCAGATGCTCTGACAGATAGTTGGTAGTCTTCAGATGCTCCGCCAGGTAGTTGGTAGTCTCGATATACTCCGTCAAGTAGTTGGTAGTCTCCAGATGTTCCGTCATATAGTTGGTAGTATCCAAATGCTCCGTCAGGTAGTTGGTAGTCTCCAGATGCTCTGTCAGGTAGTTGGTAGTCTAAAGATGCTCCGTCAGGAAGTTGGTAGTCTCCAGATGCTCCGTCAGGTAGTTGGTAGTCTCCAGATGCTCCGACAGATAGTTGGTAGTCTTCAGATGCTCCATCAGGTAGTTCGTAGTCTCCAGATGCTCCAGCAGGTAGTTCGTAGTCTCTAGATGCACCGTCAGGTATTTGGTAATCTCCAGATGCTCCGTCAGGTAGTTCGTAGTCGCTAGATGCACCGTCAGGTAGTTGGTAATCTCCAGATGCTCCGTCAGGTAGTTCGTAGTCTCCAGATGTTCCATCAGGTAGTTTCCAGATAGTCTCCAGTAGTCTGGTAGTCTCCAAATGCTCCAGTATTCTCCAGTAGTCTTTAATCTCCAGATGATCCGTCATGTAATTGGTAGTCTCCAGATGCTCCGTCAGATAATTGGTAGTTTCCAGATGCTCCACCAGGGAGTTGGTAGTCTCAAGTTGCTCCGTCAGGTAGTTGGTAGTCTCCAAATGCTCCGTCATATAGGTGTTAGTGTACAGATGCTCCATCAGGTAGTTGGTAGTCTCCAGATGCTCCGCCAGGGAGTTGGTAGTCTCCAGATGCTCCGTCAGGTAGTTGGTAGTCTCCAGATGCTCCGTCAGGTAGTTGGTAGTCTCCAGATGCTCCGTCAGGTAGTTGATAGTTTCCAGATGCTCCTTCAGATAGCTGGTAGTGAACAGATGCTCCGTCAGGTAGTTGGTAGTCTCCAGATGCTCCGTCAGGTAGTTGGTAGTCTCGAGATGCTCTGTCAAGTAGTTGGTAATCTCCAGATGCTCCGTCATATAGTTGGTAGTCTCAAGATGCTCCGTCAGGTAGTTGGTAGTCTCCAAATGCTCCTTCATATAGGTGGTAGTGTACAGATGTTCCATCAGTGTAGTTGGTAGTCTCCAGATGCTCAGTCAGGTAGTTGGTAGTCTCCAGATGCTCAGTCAGGTAGCTGGTAGTCTCCAGATGCTCTGTCAGGAAGTTGGTAGTCTCCAGATGCTCCGATAAGATGTTGGTAGTCTCCAGATGCTCCGTCAAGTTGTTGGTAGTCTCCAAATGCTCCGTCAGGTAGTTGGTAGTCTCCAGATGCTCCGTCAGGTAGTTGGTAGTCTCCAGATGCTCCGTCAGGTAGTTTGTAGTCTCCAGATGCTCCTTCAAATAGTTGGTAGTGAACAGATGCTCCGTCAGGTAGTTGGCGGTCTCCAGATGCTCCGTCAGGTAGTTGGTAGTCTCCAGATGCTCCGTCAGGTAGTTGGTAGTCTCCAGATGCTCCGTCATATAGTTGTTGTCTAAAGATGCTCCGTCAGGTAGTTGGTAGTCTCCAGATGCTCCGTCAGGTAGTTGGTAGTCTCCAAATGCTCCGTCAGGTAGTTGGTAGTCTCCAGATACTCCGTCAGGTAGTTGATGTAGTTGGTAGTCTCCAGATGCTACTTCAGATAGTTGGAAGTGTACAGATGCTCCGACAGGTAGTTGGTAGTCTCCAGATGCTCCATCAGGTTGCTGGTATTCTCCAGATGCTCGGTCAGGTAGTTGGTTGTCTCCAGATGCTACGTCAGGTAGGTCGTAGTCTCCAGATGCTCCAGCAGGTAGTCTTCAGATGCTCCGTCAGGTAGTTGGTAGTCTCCAGATGCTTCGTCAGGAAGTTGGTAGTCTCCAGATGCTCCGTCAGGTAGTTCGTAGTCTCAAAATGCACCGTCAGGTAGTTGGTAATCTCCAGATGCCCCGTCAGGTAGTTCGTAAACTGCAGATGCTCCGTCAGGTAGTTGATGTATTTGGTAGTCTCCAGTAAACTGGTAGTCTCCAAATGCTCCAGTATTCTCCAGTAGTCTGTAGTCTCCAGATTCTCCGTCATGTAATTGCTAGTCTCAAGATGCTCCGTCAGGTAGTTGGTAGTCTCCAGATGCTCCGTCAGGAAGTTGGTAGTCTCCAGATGCTCCGTCAGGAAGTTGGTAGTCTCCAGATGCTCCGTCAGGAAGTTGGTATTCTCCAGATGCTCCGTCACGAAGTTGGTAGTCTCCAAATGCTCCTTCATATAATTGGTAGTCTCCAGATGCTCCGTCAAGTAGTTGGTCGTCTCCAGATGCTCCGTCAGGTAGTTGATGTAGTTTGTAGTCTCCAAATGCTCCGTCAGGTAGTTGGCAGTCTCCAGATGCTGCGTCAGGTAGTTGGTAGTCTCCAGATGCTCCGACACATAGTTGATGTAGTTGATAGTCTCCAAATGCTCCTTCATATAGTTGGTAGTGTACAGATGCTCCATCAGGAAGTTGGTATTCTCCAAGTGCTCCGAAAGGTAGTTGGTAGTTTTCAGATGCTCCGTACGGTAGTTGGTATTCTCCACATGCTCGGGCAGGTAGTTGGTAGTCTCCAGATGCTCCGTCAGGTAGTTCGTTGTCTCCAGATGTTCCGGTAGGTAGTTGGTAGTTTTCAGATGCTCCGTAAGGTAGTTGGTAGTCTCCAGATGCTTTGTCAGGTAGTTGGTAGTCTTCAGATGCTCCGGCAGGTAGTTCGTAGTCTCTAGATGCACCGTCATGTAGTTGGTAATCTCCAGATGCTCCGTCAGGAAGTTTGTAGTCTGCAGATGCTCCGTCAGGTAGTTTTCTGATAGTCTTCAGTAGTCTGGTAGTCTCCAAATGCTCCAGTATTCTCCAGTAGTCTGTAGTCTCCAGATGCTCCGTCATGTAATTGGTAATCTCCAGATGCTCCGTCAGGTAGCTGGTAGTCACAAGATGCTCCGCCAGGGAGTTGGTAGTCTCAAGATGCTCCGTCAGGTAGTTGGTAATCTGCAGGTGCTCCGACAGGCAGTTGATGTAGTTGGTAGTCTCCAAATGCTCCGTCAGGTAGTTGGTAGTCTCCAGATGCTCCGTCAGGTAGTTGGTAGTCTCCAGATGCTCCTTCAGATAGATGGTAGTCTGCAGATGCTTCGTCAGGTAGTTGCTAGTCTCCTGATGCTCCGTCAGGTAGTTGATGTGGTTGGTAGTCTCCAAATGCTTCGTCAGGTAGTTAAGTAGTCTCTAGATGCTCCGGCAGGTAGTTTGTAGTCTCCATATGCTCCGTCAGGTAGTTGGTAGTCTCCAGATGCTCTTTCAGATGGATGGTAGTCTCCAGATGCTCCGTCCGGTAGTTGGTAGTCTCCAGATGCTCCGTCAGGTAGATGTTAATCTCCAGATGCTCCTTCAGATAGTTGGTAGTGTACAGATGCTCCGACAGGTAGTTGGTAGTCTCCAGATGCTCCGGCAGGTAGTTAGTAGTCTCTAGATGCTCTGTCAGGTAAGTGGGTGTCTCCAGATGCTCCGTCAGGTAGTTCGTAGTCTCCAGATGCTCCATCAGGTAGTAGGTAGTCTCCAGATGCTTTGTCAGGTAGTTGGTAGTCTCCAGATGCTCCGTCAGGTAGATGGTAGTCTCCAGATGCTCCTTCAGGAAGTTGGTAGTCTCCAGATGCTCCGTCAGGTAGTTGATGTAGTTGGTAGTCTCCAAATGCTCCGTCAGGTAGTTGTTAGTCTAAAGATGCTCCGTCAGGAAGTTGGTAGTCTCCAGATGCTCCGTCAGGTAGTTGGTAGTCTCCAGATGCTCCGACAGATAGTTGGTAGTCTTCAGATGCTCCATCAGGTAGTTCGTAGTCTCCAGATGCTCCGTCAGGTAGTTGGTAATCTCCAGAAGCTCCGTCAGGTAGTTCGTAGTCTCCAGATGCTCCGGCAGGTAGATGGTAGTCTCGAGATACTCCGCCAGCAAGTTGGTAGTCTCCAGGTGCTTCGTCAGGTAGTTGGTAGTCTCCAGATGCTCCAGCAGGTAGTTCGTAGTCTCTAGATGCACTGTCAGGTAGTTGGTAATCTCCAGATGCTCCGTCAGGTAGTTCGTAGTCTCCAGATGTTCCATCAGGTAGTTTCCAGATAGTCTCCAGTAGTCTGGCAGTCTCCAAATGCTCCAGTATTCTCCAGTAGTCTGTAGTCTCCAGATGCTCCGCCATGTAATTGGTAATCTCCAGATGCTCCGTCAGGTAGCTGGTAGTCTCCAGATGCTCCGCCAGGGAGTTGGTAGTCTCAAGATGCTCCGTCAGGTAGTTGGTAATCTGCAGGTGCTCCGACAGGTAGTTGATGTAGTTGGTAGTCTCCAAATGCTCCGTCAGGTAGTTGGTAGTCTCCAGATGCTCCGTCAGGTAGTTGGTAGTCTCCAGATGCTTCGTCAGGTAGTTGGTAGTCTCCAGATGCTCCCTCAGGTAGTTGCTAGTCTCCTGATGCTCCGTCAGGTAGTTGATGTTGTTGGTAGTCTCCAAATGCTTCGTCACGTAGTTAAGTAGTCTCTAGATGCTCCGGCAGGTAGTTGGTAGTCTCCATATGCTCAGTCAGGTAGTTGGTAGTCTCCAGATGCTCTTTCAGATAGATGGTAGTCTCCAGATGCTCCGTTAGGTAGTTGGTAGTCTCCAGATGCTCTTTCAGATAGATGGTAGTCTCCAGATGCTCCGTCAGGTAGTTGGTAGTCTCCAGATGCTCCGTCAGGTAGATGGTAGTCTCCAGATGCTCCTTCAGATAGTTGGTAGTGTACAGATGCTCCGACAGGTAGTTGGTAGTCTCCAGATGCTCCGGCAGGTAGTTAGTAGTCTCTAGATGCTCTGTCAGGTAGGTGGGTGTCTCCAGATGCTCCGTCAGGTAGTTCGTAGTCTCCAGATGCTCCATCAGGTAGTAGGTAGTCTCCAGATGCTTTGTCAGGTAGTTGGTAGTCTCCAGATGCTCCGTCAGGTAGTTGGTAGTCTCCAGATGCTCCGTCAGGTAGATGGTAGTCTCCAGATGCTCCGTCAGGTAGTTGGTAATCTCCAGAAGCTCCGTCAGGTAGTTCGTAGTCTCCAGATGCTCCGGCAGGTAGATGGTAGTCTTCAGATGCTCCGCCAGGTAGTTGGTAGTCTCGAGATACTCCGCCAGCAAGTTGGTAGTCTCCAGATGCTCCGTCAGGTAGTTGGTAGTCTCCAGGTGCTTCGTCAGGTAGTTGGTAGTCTCCAGATGCACCGTCAGTTAGTTGGTAGTCTCCAGATGCTCCGTCAGGTAGTTGGTAGTCTCCAGATGCTCCGTCAGGTAGTTGGTAGTCTCCAAATGTTCCGTCAGGTTGTTCGTAGTCTCCAGATGCTCCGTCAGGTAGTTGGAAGACTCCAGATGCTCCGTCAGGTAGTTGGTAGTCTCCAGATGCTCCGGCAGGTAGTTCGTAGTCTCCAGATGCTCCGTCAGGTAGTTCGTAGTCTCCAGATGCTCCGTCAGGTAGTTGGTAGTCTCCAAATGCTCCGTCAGGCAGTTGGTAGTCTCCAGATGCTCCGTCAGGTAGTTGGTAGTCTCCAGATGCTTCTTCAGATAGTTGGTAGTGAACAGATGCTCCGTCAGGTAGTTGGCGGTCTCCAGATGCTCCGTCAGGTAGTTGGTAGTCTCCAGATGCTCCGTCATATAGTTGGTAGTATCCAGATGCTCCGTCAGGTAGTTGGTAGTCTCCAGATGCTTCGCCAGGTAGTTGGTAGTCTCCAGATGCTCTGTCAGGAAGTTGGTAGTCTCCAGATGATCCGTCAGGGAGTTGATGTAGTTGGTAGTCTCCAAATGCTCCGTCAGGTAGTTGGTAGTCTAAAGATGCTCCGTCAGGTAGTTGGTAGTCTCCAGATGCTCCGTCAGGTAGTTGGTAGTCTCCAGATGCTCCGACAGATAGTTGGTAGTCTTCTGATGCTCCATCAGGTAGTTCGTAGTCTCCAGATGCTCCGTCAGGTATTTGGTAATCTCCAGAAGCTCCGTCAGGTAGTTCGTAGTCTCCAGATGCTCCGGCAGGTAGTTGGCAGTCTTCAGATGCTCCGTCAGGTAGTTGGTAGTCTCGAGATTCTCCGCTAGGAAGTTGGTAGTCTCCAGATGCTTCGTCAGGTAGTTGGTAGTCTCCAGATGTTCCATCAGGTAGTTTCCAGATAGTCTCCAGTAGTCTGGTAGTCTCCAAATGCTCCAGTATTCTCTAGTAGTCTTTAGTCTCCAGATGATCCGTCAGATAGTTGGTAGTTTCCAGATGCTCCACCAGGGAGTTGGTAGTCTCAAGATGCTCCGTCAGGTAGTTGGTAGTCTCCAAATGCTCCGTCATATACGTGGTAGTGTACAGATGCTCCATCAGGTAGTTGGTAGTCAAAAGATGCTCCGTCAGGTAGTTGGTAGTCTAAAGATGCTCCGTCAGGTAGTTGGTAGTCTCCAGATGCTCCGTCAGGTAGTTGGTAGTCTCCAGATGCTCCGACAGATAGTTGGTAGTCTTCAGATGCTCCATCAGGTAGTTCGTAGTCTCCAGATGCTCCGTCAGGTAGTTGGTAGTCGTCAGATGCTCCGTCAGGTAGTTGGTAGTCTCGAGATACTCCGCCAGGTAGTTGGTAGTCTCCAGATGCTTCGTCAGGTAGTTGGTAGTCTCCAGATGCTCCAGCAGGTAGTTCGTAGTCTCTAGGTGCACCGTCAGGTAGTTGGTAATCTCCAGATGCTCCGTCAGGTAGTTCGTAGTCTCCAGATGTTCCATCAGGTAGTTTCCAGATAGTCTCCAGTAGTCTGGTAGTCTCCAAATGCTCCAGTATTCTCTAGTAGTCTTTAGTCTCCAGATGATCCGTCATGTAATTGGTAGTCTCCAGTTGCTCCGTCAGATAGTTGGTAGTTTCCAGATGCTCCACCAGGGAGTTGGTAGTCTCAATATGCTCCGTCAGGTAGTTGGTAGTCTCCAAATGCTCCGTCATATAGGTGGTAGTGTACAGATGCTCCATCAGGTAGTTGGTAGTCTCCAGATGCTCCGTCAGGTAGTTGGTAGTCTCCAGATGCTCCGTCAGGTAGTTGGTAGTCTCCAGATGCTCCGTCAGGTAGTTGGTAGTCTCCACATGCTCCTTCAGATAGTTGGTAGTGAACAGATGCTTCGTCAGGTAGTTGGTGGTCTCCAGATGCTCCGTCAGGTAGTTGGTAGTGTCCAGATGCTCCGTCAGGTAGTTGGTAGTCTCCAGATGCTCCGTCAGGTAGATGGTAGTCTCCAGATGCTCCTTCAGATAGTTGGTAGTGTACGGATGCTCCGACAGGTAGTTGGTAGTCTCCAGAGGCTCTGGCAGGTAGTTAGTAGTCTCTAGATGCTCTATCAGGTAGGTGGGTGTCTCCAGATGCTCCGTCAGGTAGTTCGTAGTCTCCAGATGCTCCATCAGGTAGTAGGTAGTCTCCAGAATGCTTTGTCAGGTAGTTGGTAGTCTCCAGATGCTCCGTCAGGTAGATGGTAGTCTCCAGATGCTCCGTCAGGTAGTTGGTAATCTCCAGAAGTTCCGTCAGGTAGTTCGTAGTCTCCAGATGCTCCGGCAGGTAGATGGTAGTCTTCAGATCCTCCACCAGGTAGTTGGTAGTCTCGAGATACTCCGCCAGCAAGTTGGTAGTCTCCACGTGCTTCGTCAGGTAGTTGGTAGTCTCCAGATGCACCGTCAGTTAGTTGGTAGTCTCCAGATGCTCCGTCAGGTAGTTGGTAGTCTCCAGATGCTCCGTCAGGTAGTTGGTAGTCTCCAAATGTTCCGTCAGGTAGTTCGTAGTCTCCAGATGCTCCGTCAGGTAGTTGGAAGTCTCCAGATGCTCCGTCAGGTAGTTGGTAGTCTCCAGATGCTCTGGCAGGTAGTTCGTAGTCTCCAGATGCTCCGTCAGGTAGTTCGTAGTCTCCAGATGCTCCGTCAGGTAGTTGGTAGTCTGCAGATGCTCCGTCAGGTAGTTGGTAGTCTCCAGATGCTCTGTAAGGTAGTTGATAGTCTCCAGATGCTCCTTCAGATAGTTGGTAGTAAACAGATGCTCCGTCAGGTAGTTGGTAGTCTCCAGATGCTCTGTGAAGTAGTTGGTAGTCTCCAGATGCTCCGTCATATAGTTGGTAGTATCCAGATGCTACGTCAGGTAGTTGGTAGTCTCCAGATGCTCTGTCAGGTAGTTGGTAGTCTCCAGATGCTCTGTCAGGTAGTTGGTAGTCTCCAGATGCTCTGTCAGGAAGTTGGTAGTCTCCAGATGCTCCGTCAGGTATTTGATGTAGTTGGTAGTCTCCAAATGCTCCGTCAGGTAGTTGGTAGTCTAAAGATGCTCCGTCAGGAAGTTGGTAGTCTCCAGATGCTCCGTCAGGTAGTTGGTAGTCTCCAGATGCTCCGACAGATAGTTGGTAGTCTTCAGATGCTCCATCAGGTAGTTCGTAGTCTCCAGATGCTCCGTCAGGTAGTTGGTAATCTCCAGAAGCTCCGTCAGGTAGTTCGTAGTCTCCAGATGCTCCGGCAGGTAGATAGTAGTCTTCAGATGCTCCGCCAGGTAGTTGGTAGTCTCGCGATACTCCGCCAGCAAGTTGGTAGTCTCCAGGTGCTTCGTCAGGTAGTTGGTAGTCTCCAGATACACCGTCAGTTAGTTGGTAGTCTCCAGATGCTCCGTCAGTTAGTTGGTAGTCTTCAGATGCTCCGTCAGGTAGTTGGTAGTCTCCAGATGCTCTGTATGGTAGTTGATAGTCTCCAGATGCTCCTTCAGATAGTTGGTAGTAAACAGATGCTCCGTCAGGTAGTTGGTAGTCTCCACATGCTCTGTCAAGTAGTTGGTAGTCTCCAGATGCTCCGTCATATAGTTGGTAGTATCCAGATGCTACGTCAGGTAGTTGGTAGTCTCCAGATGCTCTGTCAGGAAGTTGGTAGTCTCCAGATGCTCCGTCAGGTAGTTGATGTAGTTGGTAGTCTCCAAATGCTCCGTCAGGTAGTTGGTAGTCTAAAGATGCTCCGTCAGGAAGTTGGTAGTCTCCAGATGCTCCGTCAGGTAGTTGGTAGTCTCCAGATGCTCCGACAGATAGTTGGTAGTCTTCAGATGCTCCATCAGGTTGTTCGCAGTCTCCAGAAGCTCCGTCAGGTAGTTCGTAGTCTCCAGATGCTCTGGCAGGTAGATGGTAGTCTTCAGATGCTCCGACAGATAGTTGGTAGTCTTCAGATGCTCCATCAGGTTGTTCGTAGTCTCCAGAAGCTCCGTCAGGTAGTTCGTAGTCTCCAGATGCTCCGGCAGGTAGATGGTAGTCTTCAGTTGCTCCGCCAGGTAGTTGGTAGTCTCGAGAGACTCCGCCAGCAAGTTGGTAGTCTCCAGGTGCTTCGTCAGGTAGTTGGTAGTCTCCAGATGCTCCGTCAGGTAGTTCGTAGTCTCCAGATGTTCCATCAGGTAGTTTCCAGATAGTCTCCAGTAGTCTGGCAGTCTCCAAATGCTCCAGTATTCTCCAGTAGTCTTTAGTCTCCAGATGGTCCGTCATGTAATTGGTAGTCTCCAGATGCTCCGTCAGATAGTTGGTAGTTTCCAGATGCTCCGCCAGGGAGTTGGTAGTCTCCAGATGCTCAGTCAGGTAGTTGGTAGTCTCCAGATGCTCCGTCAGGTAGTTGGTAGTCTCCAAATGTTCCGTCAGGTAGTTCGTAGTCTCCAGATGCTCCGTCATGTAGTTGGAAGACTCCAGATGCTCCGTCAGGTAGTTGGTAGTCTCCAGATGCTCCGGCAGGTAGTTCGTAGTCTCCAGATGCTCCGTCAGGTAGTTGGTAGTCTCCAGATACTCCGTCAGGTAGTTGGTAGTCTCCAGATGCTCCGTCAGGTAGTTGGTAGTCTCCACATGCTCTGTAAGGTAGTTGTTAGTCTCCAGATGCTCCTTCAGATAGTTGGTAGTAAACAGATGCTCCGTCAGGTAGTTGGTAATCTCCAGAAGCTCTGTCAAGTAGTTGATAGTCTCCAGATGCTCCGTCATATAGTTGGTAGTATCCAGATGCTACGTCAGGTAGTTGGTAGTCTCCAGATGCTCTGTCAGGTAGTTGGTAGTCTCCAGATGCTCTGTCAGGAAGTTGGTAGTCTCCAGATGCTCCGTCAGGTAGTTGATGTAGTTGGTAGTCTTCAAATGCTCCGTCAGGTAGTTAGTCGTCTAAAGATGCTCCGTCAGGAAGTTGGTAGTCTCCAGATGCTCCGTCAGGTAGTTGGTAGTCTCCAGATGCTCCGACAGATAGTTGGTAGTTTTCAGATGCTCCATCAGGTAGTTCGTAGTCTCCAGATGCTCCGTCAGGTAGTTGGTAATCTCCAGAAGCTCCGTCAGGTAGTTCGTAGTCTCCAGATGCTCCGGCAGGTAGATGGTAGTCTTCAGATGCTCCGCCAGGTAGTTGGTAGTCTCGCGATACTCCGCCAGCAAGTTGGTAGTCTCCAGGTGCTTCGTCAGGTAGTTGGTAGTCTCTAGATGCACCGTCCGTTAGTTGGTAGTCTCCAGATGCTCCGTCAGGTAGTTGGTAGTCTCCAGATGCTCCGTCAGGTAGTTGGTAGTCTCCAAATGTTCCGTCAGGTAGTTCGTAGTCTCCAGATGCTCCGTCAGGTAGTTGGAAGACTCCAGATGCTCCGTCAGGTAGTTGGTAGTCTCCAGATGCTCCGGCAGGTAGTTCGTAGTCTCCAGATGCTCCGTCAGGTAGTTCGTAGTCTCCAGATGCTCCGTCAGGTAGTTGGTAGTCTCCAGATGCTCCGTCAGGTAGTTGGTAGTCTCCAGATGCTCTGTATGGTAGTTGATAGTCTCCAGATGCTCCTTCAGATAGTTGGTAGTAAACAGATGCTCCGGCAGGTAGTTGGTAGTCTCCACATGCTCTGTCAAGTAGTTGGTAGTCTCCAGATGCTCCGTCATATAGTTGGTAGTATCCAGATGCTACGTCAGGTAGTTGGTTGTCTCCAGATGCTCTGTCAGGAAGTTGGTAGTCTCCAGATGCTCCGTCAGGTAGTTGATGTAGTTGGTTGTCTCCAAATGCTCCGTCAGGTAGTTGATAGTCTAAAGATGCTCCGTCAGGAAGTTGGTAGTCACCAGATGCTCCGTCATGTAGTTGGTAGTCTCCAGATGCTCCGACAGATAGTTGGTAGTCTACAGATGCTCCATCAGGTAGTTCGTAGTCTCCAGATGCTCCGTCAGGTAGTTGGTAATCTCCAGAAGCTCCGTCAGGTAGTTCGTAGTCTCCAGACGCTCCGGCAGGTAGATGGTAGTCTTCAGATGCTCCGCCAGGTAGTTGGTAGTCTCGAGATACTCCGCCAGCAAGTTGGTAGTCTCCAGGTGCTTCGTCAGGTAGTTGGTAGTCTCCAGATGCTCCAGCAGGTAGTTCGTAGTCTCTAGATGCTTCGTCAGGTAGTTGGTAGTATCCAGATGCTCCTTCAGATAGATGGTAGTCTGCAGATGCTCCGTCAGGTAGTTGCTAGTCTCCTGATGCTCCGTCAGGTAGTTGATGTTGTTGGTAGTCTCCAAATGCTCCGTCAGGTAGTTGGTATTCTCCAGATGCTCCGTCAGGTAGTTGGTAGTCTCCAGATGCATCGTCAGGTAGTTGGTAGTATCCAGATGCTCCTTCAGATAGATGGTAGTTTGCAGATGCTCCGTCAGGTAGTTGCTAGTCTCCTGATGCTCCGTCAGGTAGTTGATGTTGTTGGTAGTCTCCAAATGCTTCGTCAGGTAGTTAAGAAGTCTCTAGATGCTCCGGCAGGTAGTTGGTAATCTCCATATGCTCCGTCAGGTAGTTGGTAGTCTCCAGATGCTCTTTCAGATAGATGGTAGTCTCCAGATGCTCCGCCAGGTAGTTGGTAGTCTCCAGATGCTCTTTCTGATAGATGGTAGTCTCCAGATGCTCCGTCAGGTAGTTGGTAGTCTCCAGATGCTCCGTCAGGTAGTTGGTAGTCTCCAGATGCTCCGTCAGGTAGTTGGTAGTCTCCAGATGCTCCGTCAGGTAGATGGTAGTCTCCAGATGCTCCTTCAGATAGTTGGTAGTGTATAGATGCTCCGACAGGTAGTTGGTAGTCTCCAGATGCTCTGGCAGGTAATTAGTAGTCTCTAGATGCTCTGTCAGGTAGGTGCGTGTCTCCAGATGCTCCGTCAGGTAGTTCGTAGTCTCCAGATGCTCCATCAGGTAGTTCGTAGTCTCCAGATGCTCCGGCAGGTAGATGGTAGTCTTCAGATGCTCCGTCAGTTAGTTGGTAGTCTCGAGATACTCCGCCAGCAAGTTGGTAGTCTCCAGGTGCTTCGTCAATTAGTTGGTAGTCTCCAGATGCACCGTCAGTTAGTTGGTAGTCTCCAGATGCTCCGTCAGGTAGTTGGTAGTCTCCAGATGCTCCGTCAGGTAGTTGGTAGTCTCCAGATGTTCCGGCAGGTAGTTCGTAGTCTCCAGATGCTCCGTCAGGTAGTTCGTAGTCTCCAGATGCTCCGTCAGGTAGTTGGTAGTCTCCAGATGCTCCGTCAGGTAGTTGGTAGTCTCCAGATGCTCTGTAAGGTAGTTGATAGTCTCCAGATGCTCCTTCAGATAGTTGGTAGTAAACAGATGCTCCGTCAGGTAGTTGGTAGTCTCCAGATGCTCTGTCAAGTAGTTGGTAGTCTCCAGATGCTCCGTCATATAGTTGGTAGTATCCAGATGCTACGTCAGGTAGTTGGTAGTCTCCAGATGCTCTGTCAGGTAGTTGGTAGTCTCCAGATGCTCTCTCAGGAAGTTGGTAGTCTCCAGATGCTCCGTCATGTAGTTGGTAGTCTCCAGATGCTCCGTCATATAGTAAGTTTTCTCCAGATGCTCCGTCAGGTAGTTGGTAGTCTCCAGATGCTCAGTCAGGTAGTTGGTAGTCTCCAGATGCTCCGACAGATAGTTGGTAGTCTGCAGATGCTCCATCAGGTAGTTCGTAGTCTCCAGATGCTCCGTCAGGTAGTTGGTAATCTCCAGAAGCTCCGTCAGGTAGTTCGTAGTCTCCAGATGCTCCGGCAGGTAGATGGTAGTCTTCAGATGCTCCGCCAGGTAGTTGGTAGTCTCGCGATACTCCGCCAGCAAGTTGGTAGTCTCCAGGTGCTCCGACAGATAGTTGGTAGTCTTCAGATGCTCCATCAGGTAGTTCGTAGTCTCCAGATGCTCCGTCAGGTAGTTGGTAATCTCCAGAAGCTCCGTCAGGTAGTTCGTAGTCTCCAGATGCTCCGGCAGGTAGATGGTAGTCTCGAGATACTCCGCCAGCAAGTTGGTAGTCTCCAGGTGCTTCGTCAGGTAGTTGGTAGTCTCCAGATGCTCCAGCAGGTAGTTCGTAGTCTCTAGATACACCGTCAGGTAGTTGGTAATCTCCAGATGCTCCGTCAGGTAGTTCGTAGTCTCCAGATGTTCCATCAGGTAGTTTCCAGATAGTCTCCAGTAGTCTGGCAGTCTCCAAATGCTCCAGTATTCTCCAGTAGTCTTTAGTCTCCAGATGATCCGTCATGTAATTGGTTGTCTCCAGATGCTCCTTCAGATAGTTGGTAGTTTCCAGATGCACCGCCAGGAAGTTGGTAGTCTCCAGATGCTCCGTCAGGTAGTTGGTAGTCTCCAGATGCTCCGTCATATAGTTAGTTTTCTCCAGATGCTCCGTCAGGTAGTTGGTAGTCTCCAGATGCTCAGTCAGGTAGTTGGTATTCTCCAAGTGTTCCGACAGGTAGTTGGTAGTTTTCAGATGCTCCGTAAGGTAGTTGGTATTCTCCACATGCTCGGGCAGGTAGTTGGTAGTCTCCAGATGCTCCGTCAGGTAGTTCGTAGTCTCCAGATGTTCCGGTTGGTAGTTGGTAGTTTTCAGATGCTCCGTAAGGTAGTTGGTAGTCTCCAGATGCTTTGTCAGGTAGTTGGTAGTCTTCAGATGCTCCGGCAGGTAGTTCGTAGTCTCTAGATGCGCCGTCATGTAGTTGGTAATCTCCAGATGCTCCGTCAGGAAGTTTGTAGTCTGCAGATGCTCCGTCAGGTAGTTTTCTGATAGTCTTCAGTAGTCTGGTAGTCTCCAAATGCTCCAGTATTCTCCAGTAGTCTGTAGTCTCCAGATGCTCCGTCATGTAATTGGTAATCTCCAGATGCTCCGTCAGGTAGCTGGTAGTCTCCAGATGCTCCGCCAGGGAGTTGGTAGTCTCAAGATGCTCCGTCAGGTAGTTGGTAATCTGCAGGTGCTCCGACAGGTAGTTGATGTAGTTGGTAGTCTCCAAATGCTCCGTCAGGTAGTTGGTAGTCTCCAGATGCTCCGTCAGGTAGTTGGTAGTCTCTAGATGCTTCGTCAGGTAGTTGGTAGTCTCCAGATGCTCCCTCAGGTAGTTGCTAGTCTCCTGATGCTCCGTCAGGTAGTTGATGTTGTTGGTAGTCTCCAAATGCTTCGTCAGGTAGTTAAGTAGTCTCTAGATGCTCCGGCAGGTAGTTGGTAGTCTCCATATGCTCAGTCAGGTAGTTGGTAGTCTCCAGATGCACTTTCAGATAGATGGTAGTCTCCAGATGCTCCGTTAGGTAGTTGGTAGTCTCCAGATGCTCTTTCAGATAGATGGTAGTCTCCAGATGCTCCGTCAGGTAGTTGGTAGTCTCCAGATGCTCCGTCAGGTAGATGGTAGTCTCCAGATGCTCCTTCAGATAGTTGGTAGTGTACAGATGCTCCGACAGGTAGTTGGTAGTCTCCAGATGCTCCGGCAGGTAGTTAGTAGTCTCTAGATGCTCTGTCAGGTAGGTGGGTGTCTCCAGATGCTCCATCAGGTAGTTGGTAATCTCCAGAAGCTCCGTCAGGTAGTTCGTAGTCTCCAGATGCTCCGGCAGGTAGATGGTAGTCTTCAGATGCTCCGCCAGGTAGTTGGTAGTCTCGAGATACTCCGCCAGGTAGTTGGTAGTCTCCAGATGCTCCGTCAGGTAGTTGGTAGTCTCCAGGTGCTTCGTCAGGTAGTTGGTAGTCTCCAGATGCACCGTCAGTTAGTTGGTAGTCTCCAGATGCTCCGTCAGGTAGTTGGTAGTCTCCAGATGCTCCGTCAGGTAGTTGGTAGTCTCCAAATGTTCCGTCAGGTAGTTCGTAGTCTCCAGATGCTCCGTCAGGTAGATGGAAGACTCCAGATGCTCCGTCAGGTAGTTGGTAGTCTCCAGATGCTCCGGCAGGTAGTTCGTAGTCTCCAGATGCTCCGTCAGGTAGTTCGTAGTCTCCAGATGCTCCGTCAGGTAGTTGGTAGTCTCCAAATGCTCCGTCAGGCAGTTGGTAGTCTCCAGATGCTCCGTCAGGTAGTTGGTAGTCTCCAGATGCTTCTTCAGATAGTTGGTAGTGAACAGATGCTCCGTCAGGTAGTTGGCGGTCTCCAGATGCTCCGTCAGGTAGTTGGTTGTCTCCAGATGCTCCGTCATAGAGTTGGTAGTATCCAGATGCTCCGTCAGGTAGTTGGTAGTCTCCAGATGCTCTGTCAGGAAGTTGGTAATCTCCAGATGATCCGTCAGGGAGTTAATGTAGTTGGTAGTCTCCAAATGCTCCGTCAGGTAGTTGGTAGTCTAAAGATGCTCCGTCAGGTAGTTGGTAGTCTCCAAATGCTCCGTCAGGTAGTTGGTAGTCTCCAGATGCTCCGACAGATAGTTGGTAGTCTTCTGATGCTCCATCAGGTAGTTCGTAGTCTCCAGATGCTCCGTCAGGTAGTTGGTAATCTCCAGAAGCTCCGTCAGGTAGTTCGTAGTCTCCAGATGCTCCGGCAGGTAGTTGGCAGTCTTCAGATGCTCCGTCAGGTAGTTGGTAGTCTCGAGATTCTCCGCCAGGTAGTTGGTAGTCTCCAGATGCTTCGTCAGGTAGTTGGTAGTCTCCAGATGCTCCAGCAGGTAGTTCGTAGTCTCCAGATGTTCCATCAGGTAGTTTCCAGATAGTCTCCAGTAGTCTGGTAGTCTCCAAATGCTCCAGTATTCTCTAGTAGTCTTTAGTCTCCAGATGATCCGTCAGATAGTTGGTAGTTTCCAGATGCTCCACCAGGGAGTTGGTAGTCTCAAGATGCTCCGTCAGGTAGTTGGTAGTCTCCAAATGCTCCGTCATATACGTGGTAGTGTACAGATGCTCCATCAGGTAGTTGGTAGTCAAAAGATGCTCCGTCAGGTAGTTGGTAGTCTAAAGATGCTCCGTCAGGTAGTTGGTAGTCTTCAGATGCTCCGTCAGGTAGTTGGTAGTCTCCAGATGCTCCGACAGATAGTTGGTAGTCTTCAGATGCTCCATCAGGTAGTTCGTAGTCTCCAGATGCTCCGTCAGGTAGTTGGTAGTCGTCAGATGCTCCGTCAGGTAGTTGGTAGTCTCGAGATACTCCGCCAGGTAGTTGGTAGTCTCCAGATGCTTCGTCAGGTAGTTGGTAGTCTCCAGATGCTCCGTCAGGTAGTTGGTAGTCTCCAGATGCTCCGTCATATAGTTAGTTTTCTCCAGATGCTCCGTCAGGTAGTTGGTAGTCTCCAGATGCTCAGTCAGGTAGTTGGTATTCTCCAAGTGTTCCGACAGGTAGTTGGTAGTTTTCAGATGCTCCGTAAGGTAGTTGGTATTCTCCACATGCTCGGGCAGGTAGTTGGTAGTCTCCAGATGCTCCGTCAGGTAGTTCGTAGTCTCCAGATGTTCCGGTTGGTAGTTGGTAGTTTTCAGATGCTCCGTAAGGTAGTTGGTAGTCTCCAGATGCTTTGTCAGGTAGTTGGTAGTCTTCAGATGCTCCGGCAGGTAGTTCGTAGTCTCTAGATGCGCCGTCATGTAGTTGGTAATCTCCAGATGCTCCGTCAGGAAGTTTGTAGTCTGCAGATGCTCCGTCAGGTAGTTTTCTGATAGTCTTCAGTAGTCTGGTAGTCTCCAAATGCTCCAGTATTCTCCAGTAGTCTGTAGTCTCCAGATGCTCCGTCATGTAATTGGTAATCTCCAGATGCTCCGTCAGGTAGCTGGTAGTCTCCAGATGCTCCGCCAGGGAGTTGGTAGTCTCAAGATGCTCCGTCAGGTAGTTGGTAATCTGCAGGTGCTCCGACAGGTAGTTGATGTAGTTGGTAGTCTCCAAATGCTCCGTCAGGTAGTTGGTAGTCTCCAGATGCTCCGTCAGGTAGTTGGTAGTCTCTAGATGCTTCGTCAGGTAGTTGGTAGTCTCCAGATGCTCCCTCAGGTAGTTGCTAGTCTCCTGATGCTCCGTCAGGTAGTTGATGTTGTTGGTAGTCTCCAAATGCTTCGTCAGGTAGTTAAGTAGTCTCTAGATGCTCCGGCAGGTAGTTGGTAGTCTCCATATGCTCAGTCAGGTAGTTGGTAGTCTCCAGATGCACTTTCAGATAGATGGTAGTCTCCAGATGCTCCGTTAGGTAGTTGGTAGTCTCCAGATGCTCTTTCAGATAGATGGTAGTCTCCAGATGCTCCGTCAGGTAGTTGGTAGTCTCCAGATGCTCCGTCAGGTAGATGGTAGTCTCCAGATGCTCCTTCAGATAGTTGGTAGTGTACAGATGCTCCGACAGGTAGTTGGTAGTCTCCAGATGCTCCGGCAGGTAGTTAGTAGTCTCTAGATGCTCTGTCAGGTAGGTGGGTGTCTCCAGATGCTCCATCAGGTAGTTGGTAATCTCCAGAAGCTCCGTCAGGTAGTTCGTAGTCTCCAGATGCTCCGGCAGGTAGATGGTAGTCTTCAGATGCTCCGCCAGGTAGTTGGTAGTCTCGAGATACTCCGCCAGGTAGTTGGTAGTCTCCAGATGCTCCGTCAGGTAGTTGGTAGTCTCCAGGTGCTTCGTCAGGTAGTTGGTAGTCTCCAGATGCACCGTCAGTTAGTTGGTAGTCTCCAGATGCTCCGTCAGGTAGTTGGTAGTCTCCAGATGCTCCGTCAGGTAGTTGGTAGTCTCCAAATGTTCCGTCAGGTAGTTCGTAGTCTCCAGATGCTCCGTCAGGTAGATGGAAGACTCCAGATGCTCCGTCAGGTAGTTGGTAGTCTCCAGATGCTCCGGCAGGTAGTTCGTAGTCTCCAGATGCTCCGTCAGGTAGTTCGTAGTCTCCAGATGCTCCGTCAGGTAGTTGGTAGTCTCCAAATGCTCCGTCAGGCAGTTGGTAGTCTCCAGATGCTCCGTCAGGTAGTTGGTAGTCTCCAGATGCTTCTTCAGATAGTTGGTAGTGAACAGATGCTCCGTCAGGTAGTTGGCGGTCTCCAGATGCTCCGTCAGGTAGTTGGTTGTCTCCAGATGCTCCGTCATAGAGTTGGTAGTATCCAGATGCTCCGTCAGGTAGTTGGTAGTCTCCAGATGCTCTGTCAGGAAGTTGGTAATCTCCAGATGATCCGTCAGGGAGTTAATGTAGTTGGTAGTCTCCAAATGCTCCGTCAGGTAGTTGGTAGTCTAAAGATGCTCCGTCAGGTAGTTGGTAGTCTCCAAATGCTCCGTCAGGTAGTTGGTAGTCTCCAGATGCTCCGACAGATAGTTGGTAGTCTTCTGATGCTCCATCAGGTAGTTCGTAGTCTCCAGATGCTCCGTCAGGTAGTTGGTAATCTCCAGAAGCTCCGTCAGGTAGTTCGTAGTCTCCAGATGCTCCGGCAGGTAGTTGGCAGTCTTCAGATGCTCCGTCAGGTAGTTGGTAGTCTCGAGATTCTCCGCCAGGTAGTTGGTAGTCTCCAGATGCTTCGTCAGGTAGTTGGTAGTCTCCAGATGCTCCAGCAGGTAGTTCGTAGTCTCCAGATGTTCCATCAGGTAGTTTCCAGATAGTCTCCAGTAGTCTGGTAGTCTCCAAATGCTCCAGTATTCTCTAGTAGTCTTTAGTCTCCAGATGATCCGTCAGATAGTTGGTAGTTTCCAGATGCTCCACCAGGGAGTTGGTAGTCTCAAGATGCTCCGTCAGGTAGTTGGTAGTCTCCAAATGCTCCGTCATATACGTGGTAGTGTACAGATGCTCCATCAGGTAGTTGGTAGTCAAAAGATGCTCCGTCAGGTAGTTGGTAGTCTAAAGATGCTCCGTCAGGTAGTTGGTAGTCTTCAGATGCTCCGTCAGGTAGTTGGTAGTCTCCAGATGCTCCGACAGATAGTTGGTAGTCTTCAGATGCTCCATCAGGTAGTTCGTAGTCTCCAGATGCTCCGTCAGGTAGTTGGTAGTCGTCAGATGCTCCGTCAGGTAGTTGGTAGTCTCGAGATACTCCGCCAGGTAGTTGGTAGTCTCCAGATGCTTCGTCAGGTAGTTGGTAGTCTCCAGATGCTCCAGCAGGTAGTTCGTAGTCTCTAGGTGCACCGTCAGGTAGTTGGTAATCTCCAGATGCTCCGTCAGGTAGTTCGTAGTCTCCAGATGTTCCATCAGGTAGTTTCCAGATAGTCTCCAGTAGTCTGGTAGTCTCCAAATGCTCCAGTATTCTCTAGTAGTCTTTAGTCTCCAGATGATCCGTCATGTAATTGGTAGTCTCCAGTTGCTCCGTCAGATAGTTGGTAGTTTCCAGATGCTTCACCAGGGAGTTGGTAGTCTCCAGATGCTCCGCCACGGAGTTGGTAGTCTCCAGATGCTCCGTCAGGTAGTTGGTAGTCTCCAGATGCTCCGTCAGGTAGTTGGTAGTCTCCAGATGCTCCGTCAGGTAGTTGGTAGTCTCCACATGCTCCTTCAGATAGTTGGTAGTGAACAGATGCTTCGTCAGGTAGTTGGTCGTCTCCAGATGCTCCGTCAGGTAGTTGGTAGTCTCCAGATGCTCCGTCAGGTAGTTGGTAGTCTCCAGATGCTCCGTCAGGTAGATGGTAGTCTCCAGATGCTCCTTCAGGTAGTTGGTAGTGTACAGATGCTCCGACAGGTAGTTGATAGTCTCCAGATGCTCCGTCAGGTAGTTCGTAGTCTCCAGATGCTCCGTCAGGTAGTTGGTAGTCTGCAGATGCTCCGTCAGGTAGTTGGTAGTCTCCAGATGCTCTGTAAGGTAGTTGATAGTCTCCAGATGCTCCTTCAGATAGTTGGTAGTAAACAGATGCTCCGGCAGGTAGTTCGTAGTCTCCAGATGCTCTGTCAGGTAGTTGGTAGTCTCCAGATGCTCTGTCAGGAAGTTGGTAGTCTCCAGATGCTCCGTCAGGTATTTGATGTAGTTGGTAGTCTCCAAATGCTCCGTCAGGTAGTTGGTAGTCTAAAGATGCTCTGTCAGGAAGTTGGTAGTCTCCAGATGCTCCGTCAGGTAGTTGGTAGTCTCCAGATGCTCCGACAGATAGTTGGTAGTCTTCAGATGCTCCATCAGGTAGTTCGTAGTCTCCAGATGCTCCGTCAGGTAGTTGGTAATCTCCAGAAGCTCCGTCAGGTAGTTCGTAGTCTCCAGATGCTCCGGCAGGTAGATGGTAGTCTTCAGATGCTCCGCCAGGTAGTTGGTAGTCTCGCGATACTCCGCCAGCAAGTTGGTAGTCTCCAGGTGCTTCGTCAGGTAGTTGGTAGTCTCCAGATGCTCCAGCAGGTAGTTCGTAGTCTCTAGATGCTTCGTCAGGTAGTTCGTAGTCTCCAGATGCTCTGTCAGGTAGTTGGTAGTCTCCAGATGCTCTGTCAGGAAGTTGGTAGTCTCCAGATGCTCCGTCAGGTATTTGATGTAGTTGGTAGTCTCCAAATGCTCCGTCAGGTAGTTGGTAGTCTAAAGATGCTCCGTCAGGAAGTTGGTAGTCTCCAGATACACCGTCAGTTAGTTGGTAGTCTCCAGATGCTCTGTCAGGAAGTTGGTAGTCTCCAGATGCTCCGTCAGGTAGTTGATGTAGTTGGTAGTCTTCAAATGCTCCGTCAGGTAGTTAGTAGTCTAAAGATGCTCCGTCAGGAAGTTGGTAGTCTCCAGATGCTCCGACAGATAGTTGGTAGTCTTCAGATGCTCCATCAGGTAGTTCGTAGTCTCCAGATGCTCCGTCAGGTAGTTGGTAATCTCCAGAAGCTCCGTCAGGTAGTTCGTAGTCTCCAGATGCTCCGGCAGGTAGATGGTAGTCTTCAGATGCTCCGCCAGGTACTTGGTAGTCTAGCGATACTCCGCCAGCAAGTTGGTAGTCTCCAGGTGCTTCGTCAGGTAGTTGGTAGTCTCTAGATGCACCGTCCGTTAGTTGGTAGTCTCCAGATGCTCCGTCAGGTAGTTGGTAGTCTCCAGATGCTCCGTCAGGTAGTTGGTAGTCTCCAAATGTTCCGTCAGGTAGTTCGTAGTCTCCAGATGCTCCGTCAGGTAGTTGGAAGACTCCAGATGCTCCGTCAGGTAGTTGGTAGTCTCCAGATGCTCCGGCAGGTAGTTCGTAGTCTCCAGATGCTCCGTCAGGTAGTTCGTAGTCTCCAGATGCTCCGTCAGGTAGTTGGTAGTCTCCAGATGCTCTGTATGGTAGTTGATAGTCTCCAGATGCTCCTTCAGATAGTTGGTAGTAAACAGATGCTCCGGCAGGTAGTTGGTAGTCTCCAGATGCTCCGTCAGGTAGTTGATGTAGTTGGTTGTCTCCAAATGCTCCGTCAGGTAGTTGATAGTCTCCAGATACACCGTCAGTTAGTTGGTAGTCTCCAGATGCTCTGTCAGGAAGTTGGTAGTCTCCAGATGCTCCGTCAGGTAGTTGATGTAGTTGGTTGTCTCCAAATGCTCCGTCAGGTAGTTGATAGTCTCCAGATGCTCCGTCATGTAGTTGGTAGTCTCCAGATGCTCCGTCATGTAGTTGGTAGTCTCCAGATGCTCCGTCAGATAGTTGGTAGTCTACAGATGCTCCATCAGGTAGTTCGTAGCCTCCAGATGCTCCGTCAGGTAGTTGGTAATCTCCAGAAGCTCCGTCAGGTATTTCGTAGTCTCCAGATGCTCCGGCAGGTAGATGGTAGTCTTCAGATGCTTCGTCAGGTAGTTGGTAGTATCCAGATGCTCCTTCAGATAGATGGTAGTCTGCAGATGCTCCGTCAGGTAGTTGCTAGTCTCCTGATGCTCCGTCAGGTAGTTGGTAGTCTCCAGATGCTTCGTCAGGTAGTTGGTAGTATCCAGATGCTCCTTCAGATAGATGGTAGTCTGCAGATGCTCCGTCAGGTAGTTGCTAGTCTCCTGATGCTCCGTCCGGTAGTTGATGTTGTTGGTAGTCTCCAAATCCTCCGTCAGGTAGTTGGTAGTCTCCAGATGCTCCGTCAGGTAGTTGGTAGTCTCCAGATGCTTCGTCAGGTAGTTGGTAGTATCCAGATGCTCCTTCAGATAGATGGTAGTCTGCAGATGCTCCGTCAGGTAGTTGCTAGTCTCCTGATGCTCCGTCAGGTAGTTGATGTTGTTGGTAGTCTCCAAATGCTTCGTCAGGTAGTTAAGAAGTCTCTAGATGCTCCGGCAGGTAGTTGGTAGTCTCCATATGCTCCGTCAGGTAGTTGGTAGTCTCCAGATGCTCTTTCAGATAAATGGTAGTCTCCAGATGCTCCGCCAGGTAGTTGGTAGTCTCCAGATGCTCTTTCAGATAGATGGTAGTCTCCAGATGCTCCGTCAGGTAGTTGGTAGTCTCCAGATGCTCCGTCAGGTAGTTGGTAATCTCCAGAAGCTCCGTCATGTAGTTGGTAGTCTCGAGATACTCCGCCAGCAAGTTGGTAGTCTCCAGGTGCTTCGTCAGGTAGTTGGTAGTCTCCAGATGCTCCAGCAGGTAGTTCGTAGTCTCTAGATGCTTCGTCAGGTAGTTGGTAGTATCCAGATGCTCCTTCAGATAGATGGTAGTCTGCAGATGCTCCGTCAGGTAGTTGCTAGTCTCCTGATGCTCCGTCAGGTAGTTGGTAGTCTCCAGATGCTTCGTCAGGTAGTTGGTAGTATCCAGATGCTCCTTCAGATAGATGGTAGTCTGCAGATGCTCCGTCAGGTAGTTGCTAGTCTCCTGATGCTCCGTCCGGTAGTTGATGTTGTTGGTAGTCTCCAAATGCTCCGTCAGGTAGTTGGTAGTCTCCAGATGCTCCGTCAGGTAGTTGGTAGTCTCCAGATGCTTCGTCAGGTAGTTGGTAGTATCCAGATGCTCCTTCAGATAGATGGTAGTCTGCAGATGCTCCGTCAGGTAGTTGCTAGTCTCCTGATGCTCCGTCAGGTAGTTGATGTTGTTGGTAGTCTCCAAATGCTTCGTCAGGTAGTTAAGAAGTCTCTAGATGCTCCGGCAGGTAGTTGGTAGTCTCCATATGCTCCGTCAGGTAGTTGGTAGTCTCCAGATGCTCTTTCAGATAAATGGTAGTCTCCAGATGCTCCGCCAGGTAGTTGGTAGTCTCCAGATGCTCTTTCAGATAGATGGTAGTCTCCAGATGCTCCGTCAGGTAGTTGGTAGTCTCCAGATGCTCCGTCAGGTAGTTGGTAGTCTCCAGATGCTCCGTCAGGTAGTTGGTAGTCTCCAGATGCTCCGTCAGGTAGATGGTAGTCTCCAGATGCTCCTTCAGATAGTTGGTAGTGTACAGATGCTCCGACAGGTAGTTGGTAGTCTCCAGATGCTCTGGCAGGTAATTAGTAGTCTCTAGATGCTCTGTCAGGTAGGTGGGTGTCTCCAGATGCTCCGTCAGGTAGTTCGTAGTCTCCAGATGCTCCATCAGGTAGTTCGTAGTCTCCAGATGCTCCGGCAGGTAGATGGTAGTCTTCAGATGCTCCGCCAGGTTGTTGGTAGTCTCGAGATACTCCGCCAGCAAGTTGGTAGTCTCCAGGTGCTTCGTCAGGTAGTTGGTAGTCTCCAGATGCACCGTCAGTTAGTTGGTAGTCTCCAGATGCTCCGTCAGGTAGTTGGTAGTCTCCAGATGCTCCGTCAGGTAGTTGGTAGTCTCCAGATGTTCCGGCAGGTAGTTCGTAGTCTCCAGATGCTCCGTCAGGTAGTTCGTAGTCTCCAGATGCTCCGTCAGGTAGTTGGTAGTCTCCAGATGCTCCGTCAGGTAGTTGGTAGTCTCCAGATGCTCTGTAAGGTAGTTGATAGTCTCCAGATGCTCCTTCAGATAGTTGGTAGTAAACAGATGCTCCGTCAGGTAGTTGGTAGTCTCCAGATGCTCTGTCAAGTAGTTGGTAGTTTCCAGATGCTCCGTCATATAGTTGGTAGTATCCAGATGCTACGTCAGGTAGTTGGTAGTCTCCAGATGCTCTGTCAGGTAGTTGGTAGTCTCCAGATGCTCTGTCAGGAAGTTGGTAGTCTCCAGATGCTCCATCAGGTAGTTGATGTAGTTGGTAGTCTCCAAATGCTCCGTCAGGTAGTTGGTAGTCTAAAGATGCTCCGTCAGGAAGTTGGTAGTCTCCAGATGCTCCGTCAGGTAGTTGGTAGTCTCCAGATGCTCCGACAGATAGTTGGTAGTCTTCAGATGCTCCATCAGGTAGTTCGTAGTCTCCAGATGCTCCGTCAGGTAGTTGGTAATCTCCAGAAGCTCCGTCAGGTAGTTCGTAGTCTCCAGATGCTCCGGCAGGTAGATGGTAGTCTTCAGATGCTCCGCCAGGTAGTTGGTAGTCTCGCGATACTCCGCCAGCAAGTTGGTAGTCTCCAGGTGCTTCGTCAGGTAGTTGGTAGTCTCCAGATGCTCCGTCAGGTAGTTGGTAGTCTCCAGATGCTCCGTCAGGTAGTTGGTAGTCTCCAAATGTTCCGTCAGGTAGTTCGTAGTCTCCAGATGCTCCGTCAGGTAGTTGGAAGACTCCAGGTGCTTCGTCAGGTAGTTGGTAGTCTCTAGATGCTCCAGCAGGTAGTTCATAGTCTCTAGATGCACCGTCAGGTAGTTGGTAATCTCCAGATGCTCCGTCAGGTAGTTCGTAGTCTCCAGTTGTTCCATCAGGTAGTTTCCAGATAGTCTCCAGTAGTCTGGCAGTCTCCAAATGCTCCAGTATTCTCCAGTAGTCTTTAGTCTCCAGATGATCCGTCATGTAATTGGTAGTCTCCAGATGCTCCGTCAGATAGTTGGTAGTTTCCAGATGCTCCGTCAGGGAGTTGGTAGTCTCCAGATGCTCCGTCAGGTAGTTGGTAGTCTCCAGATGCTCCGTCAGAGTAGTTGGTAGTCTCCAGATGCTCCGTCATATAGTTAGTAGTCTTCAGATGCTCCGTCAGGTAGTTGGTAGTCTCCAGATGCTCAGTCAGGTAGTTGGTAGTCTCCAGATGCTCCGTCAGGTAGTTGGTAGTCTCCAGATGCTCCGTCATATAGTTAGTAGTCTCCAGATGCTCCGTCAGAGTAGTTGGTAGTCTCCAGATGCTCCGTCATATAGTTAGTAGTCTCCAGATGCTCCGTCAGGTAGATGGTAGTCTCCAGATGCTCAGTCAGGTAGCTGGTAGTCTCCAGATGCTCTGTCAGGAAGTTGGTAGTCTCCAGATGCTCCGTCATATAATTGGTAGTCTCCAGATGCTCCGTCAAGTTGTTGGTAGTCTCCAGATGCACCGTCAAGTAGTTGATGTAGTTGGTAGTCTCCAAATGCTCCGTCAAGTAGTTGGTAGTCTCCAGATGCTCCGTCAGGTAGTTGATGTAGTTGGTAGTCTCCAAATGCTCCGTCAGGTAGTTGGCAGTCTCCAGATGCTCCGTCAGTTAGTTGGTAGTCTCCAGATGCTCCGACACATAGTTGATGTAGTTGATAGTCTCCAAATGCTCCGTCATATAGTTGGTAGTGTACAGATGCTCCATCAGGAAGTTGGTATTCTCCAAGTGCTCCGACAGGTAGTTGGTAGTTTTCAGATGCTCCGTAAGGTATTTGGTATTCTCCACATGCTCGGGCAGGTAGTTGGTAGTCTCCAGATGCTCCGGCAGGTAGATGGTAGTCTTCAGATGCTCCGCCAGGTAGTTGGTAGTCTCGCGATACTCCGCCAGCAAGTTGGTAGTCTCCAGGTGCTTCGTCAGGTAGTTGGTAGTCTCCAGATGCTCCGTCAGGTAGTTGGTAGTCTCCAGATGCTCCGTCAGGTAGTTGGTAGTCTCCAAATGTGCCGTCAGGTAGTTCGTAGTCTCCAGATGCTCCGTCAGGTAGTTGGAAGACTCCAGGTGCTTCGTCAGGTAGTTGGTAGTCTCTAGATGCTCCAGCAGGTAGTTCGTAGTCTCTAGATGCACCGTCAGGTAGTTGGTAATCCCCAGATGCTCCGTCAGGTAGTTCGTAGTCTCCAGTTGTTCCATCAGGTAGTTTCCAGATAGTCTCCAGTAGTCTGGCAGTCTCCAAATGCTCCAGTATTCTCCAGTAGTCTTTAGTCTCCAGATGATCCGTCATGTAATTGGTAGTCTCCAGATGCTCCGTCAGATAGTTGGTAGTTTCCAGATGCTCCGTCAGGGAGTTGGTAGTCTCCAGATGCTCCGTCAGGTAGTTGGTAGTCTCCAGATGCTCCGTCAGAGTAGTTGGTAGTCTCCAGATGCTCCGTCATATAGTTAGTAGTCTTCAGATGCTCCGTCAGGTAGTTGGTAGTCTCCAGATGCTCAGTCAGGTAGTTGGTAGTCTCCAGATGCTCCGTCAGGTAGTTGGTAGTCTCCAGATGCTCCGTCATATAGTTAGTAGTCTCCAGATGCTCCGTCAGAGTAGTTGGTAGTCTCCAGATGCTCCGTCATATAGTTAGTAGTCTCCAGATGCTCCGTCAGGTAGATGGTAGTCTCCAGATGCTCAGTCAGGTAGCTGGTAGTCTCCAGATGCTCTGTCAGGAAGTTGGTAGTCTCCAGATGCTCCGTCATATAATTGGTAGTCTCCAGATGCTCCGTCAAGTTGTTGGTAGTCTCCAGATGCACCGTCAAGTAGTTGATGTAGTTGGTAGTCTCCAAATGCTCCGTCAAGTAGTTGGTAGTCTCCAGATGCTCCGTCAGGTAGTTGATGTAGTTGGTAGTCTCCAAATGCTCCGTCAGGTAGTTGGCAGTCTCCAGATGCTCCGTCAGTTAGTTGGTAGTCTCCAGATGCTCCGACACATAGTTGATGTAGTTGATAGTCTCCAAATGCTCCGTCATATAGTTGGTAGTGTACAGATGCTCCATCAGGAAGTTGGTATTCTCCAAGTGCTCCGACAGGTAGTTGGTAGTTTTCAGATGCTCCGTAAGGTATTTGGTATTCTCCACATGCTCGGGCAGGTAGTTGGTAGTCTCCAGATGCTCCGTCAGGTAGTTCGTAGTCTCCAGATGTTCCGGTAGGTAGTTGGTAGTTTTCAGATGTTCCGTAAGGTAGTTGGTAGTCTCCAGATGCTTTGTCAGGTAGTTGGTAGTCTTCAGATGCTCCGGCAGGTAGTTCGTAGTCTCTAGATGCACCGTCATGTAGTTGGTAATCTCCAGATGCTCCGTCAGGAAGTTTGTAGTCTGCAGATGCTCCGTCAGGTAGTTTTCTGATAGTCTTCAGTAGTCTGGTAGTCTCCAAATGCTCCAGTATTCTCCAGTAGTCTGTAGTCTCCAGATGCTCCGTCATGTAATTGGTAATCTCCAGATGCTCCGTCAGGTAGCTGGTAGTCTCCAGATGCTCCGCCAGGGAGTTGGTAGTCTCCAGATGCTCCGTCAGGTAGTTCGTAGTCTCCAGATGCTGCGTCAGGTAGTTGGTAGTCTCCAGATGCTTCGTCAGGTAGTTGGTAGTCTCCAGATGCTCTGTAAGGTAGTTGATAGTCTCCAGATGCTCCTTCAGATAGTTGGTAGTAAACAGATGCTCCGTCAGGTAGTTGGTAGTCTCCAGATGCTCTGTCAAGTAGTTGGTAGTCTCCAGATGCTCCGTCATATAGTTGGTAGTATCCAGATGCTACGTCAGGTAGTTGGTAGTCTCCAGATGCTCTGTCAGGTAGTTGGTAGTCTCCAGATGCTCTGTCAGGAAGTTGGTAGTCTCCAGATGCTCTGTCAGGTAGTTGGTAGTCTCCAGATGCTCTGTCAGGTAGATGGTAGTCTTCAGTTGCTCCGCCAGGTAGTTGGTAGTCTCGAGATACTCCGCCAGCAAGTTGGTAGTCTCCAGGTGCTTCGTCAGGTAGTTGGTAGTCTCCAGATGCACCGTCAGTTACTTGGTAGTCTCCAGATGCTCCGTCAGGTAGTTGGTAGTCTCCAGATGCTCCGTCAGGTAGTTGGTAGTCTCGAGATGCTCTGTCAGGTAGTTGGTAGTCTCCAGATGCTCTGTCAGGTAGTTCGTAGTCTCCAGATGCTCCGTCAGGAAGTTGGAAGACTCCAGATGCTCCGTCAGGTAGTTGGTAGTCTCCAGATGCTCCGGCAGGTAGCTCGTAGTCTCCAGATGCTCTGTCAGGTAGTTGGTAGTCTCCAGATGCTCTGTCAGGTAGTTCGTAGTCTCCAGATGCTCTGTCAGGTAGTTGGTAGTCTCCAGATGCTCCGGCAGGTAGTTCGTAGTCTCCAGATGCTCCGTCAGGTAGTTCGTAGTCTCCAGATGCTCCGTCAGGTAGTTGGTAGTCTCCAGATGCTCTGTCAAGTAGTTGGTAGTCTCCGGATGCTCCGTCATATAGTTGATAGTATCCAGATGCTACGTCAGGTAGTTGGTAGTCTCCAGATGCTCTGTCAGGTAGTTGGTAGTCTCCAGATGCTCTGTCAGGAAGTTGGTAGTCTCCAGATGCTCCGTCAGGTAGTTGATGTAGTTGGTAGTCTCCAAATGCTCCGTCAGGTAGTTGGTAGTCTAAAGATGCTCCGTCAGGAAGTTGGTAGTCTCCAGATGCTCCGTCAGGTAGTTGGTAGTCTCCAGATGCTCCGACAGATAGTTGGTAGTCTCCAGGTGCTTCGTCAGGTAGTTGGTAGTCTCCAGATGCACCGTCAGTTACTTGGTAGTCTCCAGATGCTCCGTCAGGTAGTTGGTAGTCTCCAGATGCTCCGTCAGGTAGTTGGTAGTCTCGAGATGCTCTGTCAGGTAGTTGGTAGTCTCCAGATGCTCTGTCAGGTAGTTCGTAGTCTCCAGATGCTCCGTCAGGAAGTTGGAAGACTCCAGATGCTCCGTCAGGTAGTTGGTAGTCTCCAGATGCTCCGGCAGGTAGCTCGTAGTCTCCAGATGCTCTGTCAGGTAGTTGGTAGTCTCCAGATGCTCTGTCAGGTAGTTCGTAGTCTCCAGATGCTCTGTCAGGTAGTTGGTAGTCTCCAGATGCTCCGGCAGGTAGTTCGTAGTCTCCAGATGCTCCGTCAGGTAGTTCGTAGTCTCCAGATGCTCCGTCAGGTAGTTGGTAGTCTCCAGATGCTCTGTCAAGTAGTTGGTAGTCTCCGGATGCTCCGTCATATAGTTGATAGTATCCAGATGCTACGTCAGGTAGTTGGTAGTCTCCAGATGCTCTGTCAGGTAGTTGGTAGTCTCCAGATGCTCTGTCAGGAAGTTGGTAGTCTCCAGATGCTCCGTCAGGTAGTTGATGTAGTTGGTAGTCTCCAAATGCTCCGTCAGGTAGTTGGTAGTCTAAAGATGCTCCGTCAGGAAGTTGGTAGTCTCCAGATGCTCCGTCAGGTAGTTGGTAGTCTCCAGATGCTCCGACAGATAGTTGGTAGTCTTCAGATGCTCCATCAGGTAGTTCATAGTCTCCAGATGCTCCGTCAGGTAGTTGGTAATCTCCAGAAGCTCCGTCAGGTAGTTCGTAGTCTCCAGATGCTCCGGCAGGTAGATGGTAGTCGTCAGATGCTCCGCCAGGTAGTTGGTAGTCTCGCGATACTCCGCCAGCAAGTTGGTAGTCTCCAGGTGCTTCGTCAGGTAGTTGGTAGTCTCCAGATGCACCGTCAGTTAGTTGGTAGTCTCCAGATGCTCCGTCAGGTAGTTGGTAGTCTCCAGATGCTCCGTCAGGTAGTTGGAAGTCTCCAAATGTTCCGTCAGGTAGTTCGTAGTCTCCAGATGCTCCGTCAGGTAGTTGAAAGACTCCAGATGCTCCGTCAGGTAGTTGGTAGTCTCCAGATGCTCCGGCAGGTAGTTCGTAGTCTCCAGATGCTCCGTCAGGTAGGTCGTAGTCTCCAGATGGTCCGTCAGGTAGTTGGTAGTCTCCAGATGCTCCGTCAGGTAGTTGGTAGTCTCCAGATGCTCTGTATGGTAGTTGATAGTCTCCAGATGCTCCTTCAGATAGTTGGTAGTAAACAGATGCTCCGTCAGATAGTTGGTAGTCTCCACATGCTCTGTCAAGTAGTTGGTAGTCTCCAGATGCTCCGTCATATAGTTGGTAGTATCCAGATGCTACGTCAGGTAGTTGGTAGTCTCCAGATGCTCTGTCAGGAAGTTGGTAGTCTCCAGATGCTCCGTCAGGTAGTTGATGTAGTTGGTAGTCTCCAAATGCTCCGTCAGGTAGTTGGTAGTCTAAAGATGCTCCGACAGGAAGTTGGTAGTCTCCAGATGCTCCGTCAGGTAGTCTGAAGTCTCCAGATGCTCCGACAGATAGTTGGTAGTCTTCAGATGCTCCATCAGGTAGTTCGTAGTCTCCAGATGCTCCGTCAGGTAGTTGGTAATATCCAGAAGCTCCGGCAGGTAGTTCGTAGTCTCCAGATGCTCCGGCAGGTAGATGGTAGTCTTCAGATGCTCCGCCAGGTAGTTGGTAGTCTCGAGATACTCCGCCAGCAAGTTGGTAGTCTCCAGGTGCTTCGTCAGGTAGTTGGTAGTCTCCAGATGCTCCAGCAGGTAGTTCGTAGTCTCCAGATGTTCCATCAGGTAGGTTCCAGATAGTCTCCAGTAGTCTGGCAGTCTCCAAATGCTCCAGTATTCTCCAGTAGTCTTTAGTCTCCAGATGATCCGTCATGAAATTGGTAGTCTCCAGATGCTCCGTCAGATAGTTGGTAGTTTCCAGATGCTCCGCCAGGGAGTTGGTAGTCTCCAGATGCTCCGTCAGGTAGTTGGTAGTCTCCAGATGCTCCGTCAGGTAGTTGGTAGTCTCCAGATGCTCCGTCATATAGTTAGTAGTCTCCAGATGCTCCGTCAGGTAGTTGGTCGTCTCCAGATGCTCCGCCAGGGAGTTGGTAGTCTCCAGATGCTCCGTCATATAGTTAGTAGTCTCCAGATGCTCCGTCAGGTAGTTGCTAGTCTCCAGATGCTCAGTCAGGTAGCTGGTAGTCTCCAGATGCTCTGTCAGGAAGTTGGTAGTCTCCAGATGCTCCGTCATATAATTGGTAGTCTCCAGATGCTCCGTTAAGTTGTTGGTAGTCTCCAGATGCACCGTCAAGTAGTTGATGTAGTTGGTAGTCTCCAAATGCTCCGTCAAGTAGTTGGTAGTCTCCTGATGCTCCGTCAGGTAGTTGATGTAGTTGGTAGTCTCCAAATGCTCCGTCAGGTAGTTGGCAGTCTCCAGATGCTCCGTCAGTTAGTTGGTAGTCTCCAGATGCTCCGACACATAGTTGATGTAGTTGATAGTCTCCAAATGCTCCGTCATATAGTTGGTAGTGTACAGATGCTCCATCAGGAAGTTGGTATTCTCCAAGTGCTCCGACAGGTAGTTGGTAGTTTTCAGATGCTCCGTAACGTAGTTGGTATTCTCCACATGCTCGGGCAGGTAGTTGGTATTCTCCACATGCTCGGGCAGGTAGTTGGTAGTCTCCAGATGCTCCGCCAGGGAGTTGGTAGTCTCCAGATGCTCTGTAAGGCAGTTGATAGTCTCCAGATGCTCCTTCAGATAGTTGGTAGTAAACAGATGCTCCGTCAGGTAGTTGGTAGTCTCCACATGCTCTGTCAAGTAGTTGGTAGTCTCCAGATGCTCCGTCATATAGTTGGTAGTATCAAGATGCTACGTCAGGTAGTTGGTAGTCTCCAGATGCTCCGTCAGTTAGTCTGTAGTCTCCAGATGCTCCGACAGATAGTTGGTAGTCTTCAGATGCTCCATCAGGTAGTTCGTAGTCTCCAGATGCTCCGTCAGGTAGTTGGTAATATCCAGAAGCTCCGGCAGGTAGTTCGTAGTCTCCAGATGCTCCGGCAGGTAGATGGTAGTCTTCAGATGCTCCGCCAGGTAGTTGGTAGTCTCGAGATACTCCGCCAGCAAGTTGGTAGTCTCCAGGTGCTTCGTCAGGTAGTTGGTAGTCTCCAGATGCTCCAGCAGGTAGTTCGTAGTCTCCAGATGTTCCATCAGGTAGGTTCCAGATAGTCTCCAGTAGTCTGGCAGTCTCCAAATGCTCCAGTATTCTCCAGTAGTCTTTAGTCTCCAGATGATCCGTCATGAAATTGGTAGTCTCCAGATGCTCCGTCAGATAGTTGGTAGTTTCCAGATGCTCCGCCAGGGAGTTGGTAGTCTCCAGATGCTCCGTCAGGTAGTTGGTAGTCTCCAGATGCTCCGTCAGGTAGTTGGTAGTCTCCAGATGCTCCGTCATATAGTTAGTAGTCTCCAGATGCTCCGTCAGGTAGTTGGTAGTCTCCAGATGCTCCGCCAGGGAGTTGGTAGTCTCCAGATGCTCCGTCATATAGTTAGTAGTCTCCAGATGCTCCGTCAGGTAGTTGCTAGTCTCCAGATGCTCAGTCAGGTAGCTGGTAGTCTCCAGATGCTCTGTCAGGAAGTTGGTAGTCTCCAGATGCTCCGTCATATAATTGGTAGTCTCCAGATGCTCCGTTAAGTTGTTGGTAGTCTCCAGATGCACCGTCAAGTAGTTGATGTAGTTGGTAGTCTCCAAATGCTCCGTCAAGTAGTTGGTAGTCTCCTGATGCTCCGTCAGGTAGTTGATGTAGTTGGTAGTCTCCAAATGCTCCGTCAGGTAGTTGGCAGTCTCCAGATGCTCCGTCAGTTAGTTGGTAGTCTCCAGATGCTCCGACACATAGTTGATGTAGTTGATAGTCTCCAAATGCTCCGTCATATAGTTGGTAGTGTACAGATGCTCCATCAGGAAGTTGGTATTCTCCAAGTGCTCCGACAGGTAGTTGGTAGTTTTCAGATGCTCCGTAACGTAGTTGGTATTCTCCACATGCTCGGGCAGGTAGTTGGTATTCTCCACATGCTCGGGCAGGTAGTTGGTAGTCTCCAGATGCTCCGCCAGGGAGTTGGTAGTCTCCAGATGCTCTGTAAGGCAGTTGATAGTCTCCAGATGCTCCTTCAGATAGTTGGTAGTAAACAGATGCTCCGTCAGGTAGTTGGTAGTCTCCACATGCTCTGTCAAGTAGTTGGTAGTCTCCAGATGCTCCGTCATATAGTTGGTAGTATCAAGATGCTACGTCAGGTAGTTGGTAGTCTCCAGATGCTCTATCAGGTAGTTGGTAGTCTCCAGATGCTCCGTCAGGTAGTTGATGTAGTTGGTAGTCTCCAAATGCTCCGTCAGGTAGTTGGTAGTCTAAAGATGCTCCGTCAGGAAGTTGGTAGTCTCCAGATGCTCCGTCAGGTAGTTGGTAGTCTCCAGATGCTCCGACAGATAGTTGGTAGTTTTCAGATGCTCCGTAAGGTAGTTGGTAGTTTCCAGAGGCTTTGTCAGGTAGTTGGTAGTCTTCAGATGCTCCGGCAGGTAGTTCGTAGTCTCTAGATGCACCGTCATGTAGTTGGTAATCTCCAGATGCTCCGTCAGGAAGTTAGTAGTCTGCAGATGCTCCGTCAGGTAGTTTTCTGATATTCTTCAGTAGTCTGGTAGTCTCCAAATGCTCCAGTATTCTCCAGTAGTCTGTAGTCTCCAGATGCTCCGTCATGTAATTGGTAATCTCCAGATGCTCCGTCAGGTAGCTGGTAGTCTCCAGATGCTCCGCCAGGGAGTTGGTAGTCTCCAGATGCTCCGTCAGGTAGTTGGTAATCTGCAGGTGCTCCGACAGGTAGTTGATGTAGTTGGTAGTCTCCAAATGCTCCGTCAGGTAGTTGGTAGTCTCCAGATGCTCCGTCAGGTAGTTGGTAGTATCCAGATGCTCCTTCAGATAGATGGTAGTCTGCAGATGCTCCGTCAGGTAGTTGCTAGTCTCCTGATGCTCCGTCAGGTAGTTGATGTTGTTGGTAGTCTCCAAATGCTTCGTCAGGTAGTTAAGAAGTCTCTAGATGCTCCGGCAGGTAGTTGGTAGTCTCCATATGCTCCGTCAGGTAGTTGGTAGTCTCCAGATGCTCTTTCAGATAGATGGTAGTCTCCAGATGCTCCGTCAGGTAGTTGGTAGTCTCCAGATGCTCTTTCAGATAGATGGTAGTCTCCAGATGCTTCGTCAGGTAGTTGGTAGTCTCCAGATGCTCCGTCAGGTAGTTGGTAGTCTCCAGATGCTCCGTCAGGTAGTTGGTAGTCTCCAGATGCTCCGTCAGGTAGATGGTAGTCTCCAGATGCTCCTTCAGATAGTTGGTAGTGTACAGATGCTCCGACAGGTAGTTGGTAGTCTCCAGATGCTCTGGCAGGTAATTAGTAGTCTCTAGATGCTCTGTCAGGTTGGTGGGTGTCTCCAGATGCTCCGTCAGGTAGTTCGTAGTCTCCAGATGCTCCATCAGGTAGTTCGTAGTCTCCAGATGCTCCGGCAGGTAGATGGTAGTCTTCAGATGCTCCGCCAGGTTGTTGGTAGTCTCGAGATACTCCGCCAGCAAGTTGGTAGACTCCAGGTGCTTCGTCAGGTAGTTGGTAGTCTCCAGATGCACCGTCAGTTAGTTGGTAGTCTCCAGATGCTCCGTCAGGTAGTTGGTAGTCTCCAGATGCTCCGTCAGGTAGTTGGTAGTCTCCAAATGTTCCGTCAGGTAGTTCGTAGTCTCCAGATGCTCCGTCAGGTAGTTGGAAGACTCCAGATGCTCCGTCAGGTAGTTGGTAGTCTCCAGATGCTCCGGCAGGTAGTTCGTAGTCTCCAGATGCTCCGTCAGGTAGTTCGTAGTCTCCAGATGCTCCGTCAGGTAGTTGGTTGTCTCCAGATGCTCCGTCAGGTAGTTGGTAGTCCCCAGATGCTCTGTAAGGCAGTTGATAGTCTCCAGATGCTCCTTCAGATAGTTGGTAGTAAACAGATGCTCCGTCAGGTAGTTGGTAGTCTCCACATGCTCTGTCAAGTAGTTGGTAGTCTCCAGATGCTCCGTCATATAGTTGGTAGTATCAAGATGCTACGTCAGGTAGTTGGTAGTCTCCAGATGCTCTGTCAGGTAGTTGGTAGTCTCCAGATGCTCCGTCAGGTAGTTGATGTAGTTGGTAGTCTCCAAATGCTCCGTCAGGTAGTTGGTAGTCTAAAGATGCTCCGTCAGGAAGTTGGTAGTCTCCAGATGCTCCGTCAGGTAGTTGGTAGTCTCCAGATGCTCCGACAGATAGTTGGTAGTCTTCAGGTGCTCCATCAGGTAGTTCGTAGTCTCCAGATGCTCCGTCAGGTAGTTGGTAATCTCCAGAAGCTCCGTCAGGTAGTTCGTAGTCTCCAGATGCTCCGGCAGGTAGATGGTAGTCTTCAGATGCTCCGCCAGGTAGTTGGTAGTCTCGAGATACTCCGCCAGCAAATTGGTAGTCTCCAGGTGCTTCGTCAGGTAGTTGGTAGTCTCCAGATGCTCCAGCAGGTAGTTCGTAGTCTCTAGATGCACCGTCAGGTAGTTGGTAATCTCCAGATGCTCCGTCAGGTAGTTCGTAGTCTCCAGATGTTCCATCTGGTAGTTTCCAGATAGTCTCCAGTAGTCTGGCAGTCTCCAAATGCTCCAGTATTCTCCAGTAGTCTTTAGTCTCCAGATGATCCGTCATGTAATTGGTAGTCTCCAGATGCTCCGTCAGATAGTTGGTAGTTTCCAGATGCTCCGCCAAGGAGTTGGTAGTCTCCAGATGCTCCGTCAGGTAGTTGGTTGTCTCCAGATGCTGCGTCAGGTAGTTGGTAGTCTCCAGATGCTCAGTCAGGCAGTTGGTAGTCTTCAGATGCTCAGTCAGGTAGCTGGTAGTCTCCAGATGCTCCTTCAGAAGATGGTAGTCTGCAGATGCTTCGTCAGGTAGTTGCTAGTCTCCTGATGCTCCGTCAGGTAGTTGATGTGGTTGGTAGTCTCCAAATGCTTCGTCAGGTAGTTAAGTAGTCTCTAGATGCTCCGGCAGGTAGTTGGTAGTCTCCATATGCCCCGTCAGGTAGTTGGTAGTCTCCAGATGCTCTTTCAGGTAGATGGTAGTCTCCAGATGCTCCGTCAGGTAGTTGGTAGTCTCCAGATTCTCCGTCAGGTAGATGGTAGTCTCCAGATGCTCCTTCAGATAGTTGGTAGTGTACAGATGCTCCGACAGGTAGTTGGTAGTCTCCAGATGCTCCGGCAGGTAGTTAGTAGTCTCTAGATGCTCTGTCAGGTAGGTGGGTGTCTCCAGATGCTCCGTCAGGTAGTTCGTAGTCTCCAGATGTTCCATCAGGTAGTAGGTAGTCTCCAGATGCTTTGTCAGGTAGTTGGTAGTCTCCAGATGCTCCGTCAAGTAGATGGTAGTCTCCAGATGCTCCTTCAGGACGTTGGTAGTCTCCAGATGCTCCGTCAGGTAGTTGATGTAGTTGGTAGTCTCCAAATGCTCCGTCAGGTAGTTGGTAGTCTAAAGATGCTCCGTCAGGAAGTTGGTAGTCTCCAGATGCTCCGTCAGGTAGATGGTAGTCTCCAGATGCTCCGACAGATAGTTGGTAGTCTTCAGATGCTCCATCAGGTAGTTCGTAGTCTCCAGATGCTCCGTCAGGTAGTTGGTAATCTCCAGAAGCTCCGTCAGGTAGTTCGTAGTCTCCAGATGCTCCGGCAGGTAGATGGTAGTCTTCAGATGCTCCGCCAGGTAGTTGGTAGTCTCGAGATACTCCGCCAGCAAGTTGGTAGTCTCCAGGTGCTTCGTCAGGTAGTTGGTAGTCTCCAGATGCTCCAGCAGGTAGTTCGTAGTCTCTAGATGCACCGTCATGTAGTTGGTAATCTCCAGATGCTCCGTCAGGAAGTTAGTAGTCTGCAGATGCTCCGTCAGGTAGTTTTCTGATATTCTTCAGTAGTCTGGTAGTCTCCAAATGCTCCAGTATTCTCCAGTAGTCTGTAGTCTCCAGATGCTCCGTCATGTAATTGGTAATCTGCAGATGCTCCGTCAGGTAGCTGGTAGTCTCCAGATGCTCCGCCAGGGAGTTGGTAGTCTCCAGATGCTCCGTCAGGTAGTTGGTAATCTGCAGGTGCTCCGACAGGTAGTTGATGTAGTTGGTAGTCTCCAAATGCTCCGTCAGGTAGTTGGTAGTCTCCAGATGCTCCGTCAGGTAGTTGGTAGTCTCCAGATGCTTCGTCAGGTAGTTGGTAGTATCCAGATGCTCCTTCAGATAGATGGTAGTCTGCAGATGCTCCGTCAGGTAGTTGCTAGTCTCCTGATGCTCCGTCAGGTAGTTGATGTTGTTGGTAGTCTCCAAATGCTTCGTCAGGTAGTTAAGAAGTCTCTAGATGCTCCGGCAGGTAGTTGGTAGTCTCCATATGCTCCGTCAGGTAGTTGGTAGTCTCCAGATGCTCTTTCAGATAGATGGTAGTCTCCAGATGCTCCGTCAGGTAGTTGGTAGTCTCCAGATGCTCTTTCAGATAGATGGTAGTCTCCAGATGCTTCGTCAGGAAGTTGGTAGTCTCCAGATGCTCCGTCAGGTAGTTGGTAGTCTCCAGATGCTCCGTCAGGTAGTTGGTAGTCTCCTGATGCTCCGTCAGGTAGATGGTAGTCTCCAGATGCTCCTTCAGATAGTTGGTAGTGTACAGATGCTCCGACAGGTAGTTGGTAGTCTCCAGATGCTCTGGCAGGTAATTAGTAGTCTCTAGATGCTCTGTCAGGTAGGTGGGTGTCTCCAGATGCTCCGTCAGGTAGTTCGTAGTCTCCAGATGCTCCATCAGGTAGTTCGTAGTCTCCATATGCTCCGGCAGGTAGATGGTAGTCTTCAGATGCTCCGCCAGGTTGTTGGTAGTCTCGAGATACTCCGCCAGCAAGTTGGTAGACTCCAGGTGCTTCGTCAGGTAGTTGGTAGTCTCCAGATGCACCGTCAGTTAGTTGGTAGTCTCCAGATGCTCCGTCAGGTAGTTGGTAGTCTCCAGATGCTCCGTCAGGTAGTTGGTAGTCTCCAAATGTTCCGTCAGGTAGTTCGTAGTCTCCAGATGCTCCGTCAGGTAGTTGGAAGACTCCAGATGCTCCGTCAGGTAGTTGGTAGTCTCCAGATGCTCCGGCAGGTAGTTCGTAGTCTCCAGATGCTCCGTCAGGTAGTTCGTAGTCTCCAGATGCTCCGTCAGGTAGTTGGTTGTCTCCAGATGCTCCGTCAGGTAGTTGGTAGTCCCCAGATGCTCTGTAAGGCAGTTGATAGTCTCCAGATGCTCCTTCAGATAGTTGGTAGTAAACAGATGCTCCGTCAGGTAGTTGGTAGTCTCCACATGCTCTGTCAAGTAGTTGGTAGTCTCCAGATGCTCCGTCAGATAGTTGGTAGTATCAAGATGCTACGTCAGGTAGTTGGTAGTCTCCAGATGCTCTGTCAGGTAGTTGGTAGTCTCCAGATGCTCCGTCAGGTAGTTGATGTAGTTGGTAGTCTCCAAATGCTCCGTCAGGTAGTTGGTAGTCTAAAGATGCTCCGTCAGGAAGTTGGTAGTCTCCAGATGCTCCGTCAGGTAGTTGGTAGTCTCCAGATGCTCCGACAGATAGTTGGTAGTCTTCAGATGCTCCATCAGGTAGTTCGTAGTCTCCAGATGCTCCGTCAGGTAGTTGGTAATCTCCAGAAGCTCCGTCAGGTAGTTCGTAGTCTCCAGATGCTCCGGCAGGTAGATGGTAGTCTTCAGATGCTCCGCCAGGTAGTTGGTAGTCTCGAGATACTCCGCCAGCAAATTGGTAGTCTCCAGGTGCTTCGTCAGGTAGTTGGTAGTCTCCAGATGCTCCAGCAGGTAGTTCGTAGTCTCTAGATGCACCGTCAGGTAGTTGGTAATCTCCAGATGCTCCGTCAGGTAGTTCGTAGTCTCCAGATGTTCCATCTGGTAGTTTCCAGATAGTCTCCAGTAGTCTGGCAGTCTCCAAATGCTCCAGTATTCTCCAGTAGTCTTTAGTCTCCAGATGATCCGTCATGTAATTGGTAGTCTCCAGATGCTCCGTCAGATAGTTGGTAGTTTCCAGATTCTCCGCCAAGGAGTTGGTAGTCTCCAGATGCTCCGTCAGGTAGTTGGTTGTCTCCAGATGCTCCGTCAGGTAGTTGGTAGTCTCCAGATGCTCAGTCAGGCAGTTGGTAGTCTTCAGATGCTCAGTCAGGTAGCTGGTAGTCTCCAGATGCTCCTTCAGAAGATGGTAGTCTGCAGATGCTTCGTCAGGTAGTTGCTAGTCTCCTGATGCTCCGTCAGGTAGTTGATGTGGTTGGTAGTCTCCAAATGCTTCGTCAGGTAGTTAAGTAGTCTCTAGATGCTCCGGCAGGTAGTTGGTAGTCTCCATATGCTCCGTCAGGTAGTTGGTAGTCTCCAGATGCTCTTTCAGGTAGATGGTAGTCTCCAGATGCTCCGTCAGGTAGTTGGTAGTCTCCAGATTCTCCGTCAGGTAGATGGTAGTCTCCAGATGCTCCTTCAGATAGTTGGTAGTGTACAGATGCTCCGACAGGTAGTTGGTAGTCTCCAGATGCTCCGGCAGGTAGTTAGTAGTCTCTAGATGCTCTGTCAGGTAGGTGGGTGTCTCCAGATGCTCCGTCAGGTAGTTCGTAGTCTCTAGATGTTCCATCAGGTAGTAGGTAGTCTCCAGATGCTTTGTCAGGTAGTTGGTAGTCTCCAGATGCTCCGTCAAGTAGATGGTAGTCTCCAGATGCTCCTTCAGGACGTTGGTAGTCTCCAGATGCTCCGTCAGGTAGTTGATGTAGTTGGTAGTCTCCAAATGCTCCGTCAGGTAGTTGGTAGTCTAAAGATGCTCCGTCAGGAAGTTGGTAGTCTCCAGATGCTCCGTCAGGTAGATGGTAGTCTCCAGATGCTCCGACAGATAGTTGGTAGTCTTCAGATGCTCCATCAGGTAGTTCGTAGTCTCCAGATGCTCCGTCAGGTAGTTGGTAATCTCCAGAAGCTCCGTCAGGTAGTTCGTAGTCTCCAGATGCTCCGGCAGGTAGATGGTAGTCTTCAGATGCTCCGCCAGGTAGTTGGTAGTCTCGAGATACTCCGCCAGCAAGTTGGTAGTCTCCAGGTGCTTCGTCAGGTAGTTGGTAGTCTCCAGATGCTCCAGCAGGTAGTTCGTAGTCTCTAGATGCACCGTCAGGTAGTTGGTAATCTCCAGATGCTCCGTCAGGTAGTTCGTAGTCTCCAGATGTTCCATCAGGTAGTTTCCAAATAGTCTCCAGTAGTCTGGCAGTCTCCAAATGCTCCAGTATTCTCCAGTAGTCTTTAGTCTCCAGATGATCCGTCATGTAATTGGTAGTCTCCAGATGCTCCGTCAGATAGTTGGTAGTTTCCAGATGCTCCGCCAGGAAGTTGGTAGTCTCCAGATGCTCCGTCAGGTAGTTGGTAGTCTCCAGATGCTCCGTCAGGTAGTTGGTAGTCTCCAGATGCTCCGTCATATAGTTAGTAGTCTCCAGATGCTCCGTCAGGTAGTTGGTAGTCTCCAGATGCTCAGTCAGGTAGTTGGTAGTCTCCAGATGCTCAGTCAGGTAGCTGGTAGTCTCCAGATGCTCTGTCAGGAAGTTGGTAGTCTCCAGATGCTCCGTCATATAATTGGTAGTCTCCAGATGTTCCGTCAAGTTGTTGGTAGTCTCCAGATGCACCGTCAAGTAGTTGATGTAGTTGGTAGTCTCCAAATGCTCCGTCAAGTAGTTGGTAGTCTCCAGATGCTCCGTCAGGTAGTTGATGTAGTTGGTAGTCTCCAAATGCTCCGTCAGGTAGTTGGCAGTCTCCAGATGCTCCGTCAGGTAGTTGGTAGTCTCCAGATGCTCCGACACATAGTTGATGTAGTTGATAGTCTCCAAATGCTCCGTCATATAGTTGGTAGTGTACAGATGCTCCATCAGGAAGTTGGTATTCTCCAAGTGCTCCGACAAGTAGTTGGTAGTTTTCAGATGCTCCGTAAGGTAGTTGGTATTCTCCACATGCACGGGCAGGTAGTTGGTAGTCTCCAGATGCTCCGTCAGGTAGTTCGTAGTCTCCAGATGTTCCGGTAGGTAGTTGGTAGTTTTCAGATGCTCCGTAAGGTAGTTGGTAGTCTCCAGATGCTTTGTCAGGTAGTTGGTAGTCTTCAGATGCTCCGGCAGATAGTTCGTAGTCTCTAGATGCACCGTCATGTAGTTGGTAATCTCCAGATGCTCCGTCAGGAAGTTTGTAGTCTGCAGATGCTCCGTCAGGTAGTTTTCTGATAGTCTTCAGTAGTCTGGTAGTCTCCAAATGCTCCAGTATTCTCCAGTAGTCTGTAGTCTCCAGATGCTCCGTCATGAAATTGGTAATCTCCAGATGCTCCGTCAGGTAGCTGGTAGTCTCCAGATGCTCCGCCAGGGAGTTGGTAGTCTCAAGATGCTCCGTCAGGTAGTTGGTAATCTGCAGGTGCTCCGACAGGTAGTTGATGTAGTTGGTAGTCTCCAAATGCTCCGTCAGGTAGTTGGTAGTCTCCAGGTGCTCCGTCAGGTAGTTGGTAGTCTCCAGATGCTCCTCCAGATAGATGGTAGTCTGCAGATGCTTCGTCAGGTAGTTGCTAGTCTCCTGATGCTCCGTCAGGTAGTTGATGTGGTTGGTAGTCTCCAAATGCTTCGTCAGGTAGTTAAGTAGTCTCTAGATGCTCCGGCAGGTAGTTGGTAGTCTCCATATGCTCCGTCAGGTAGTTGGTAGTCTCCAGATGCTCTTTCAGATAGATGGTAGTCTCCAGATGCTCCGTCAGGTAGTTGGTAGTCTCCAGATGCTCCGTCAGGTAGATGGTAGTCTCCAGATGCTCCTTCAGATAGTTGGTAGTGTACAGATGCTCCGACAGGTAGTTGGTAGTCTCCAGATGCTCCGGCAGGTAGTTAGTAGTCTCTAGATGCTCTGTCAGGTAGGTGGGTGTCTCCAGATGCTCCGTCAGGTAGTTCGTAGTCTCCAGATGTTCCATCAGGTAGTAGGTAGTCTCCAGATGCTTTGTCAGGTAGTTGGTAGTCTCCAGATGCTCCGTCAGGTAGATGGTAGTCTCCAGATGCTCCTTCAGGACGTTGGTAGTCTCCAGATGCTCCGTCAGGTAGTTGATGTAGTTGGTAGTCTCCAAATGCTCCGTCAGGAAGTTGGTAGTCTAAAGATGCTCCGTCAGGAAGTTGGTAGTCTCCAGATGCTCCGTCAGGTAGATGGTAGTCTCCAGATGCTCCGACAGATAGTTGGTAGTCTTCAGATGCTCCATCAGGTAGTTCGTAGTCTCAAGATGCTCCGTCAGGTAGTTGGTAATCTCCAGAAGCTCCGTCAGGTAGTTCGTAGTCTCCAGATGCTCCGGCAGGTAGATGGTAGTCTCGAGATACTCCGCCAGCAAGTTGGTAGTCTCCAGGTGCTTCGTCAGGTAGTTGGTAGTCTCCAGATGCTCCAGCAGGTAGTTCGTAGTCTCTAGATGCACCGTCAGGTAGTTGGTAATCTCCAGATGCTCCGTCAGGTAGTTCGTAGTCTCCAGATGTTCCATCAGGTAGTTTCCAGATAGTCTCCAGTAGTCTGGCAGTCTCCAAATGCTCCAGTATTCTCCAGTAGTCTTTAGTCTCCAGATGATCCATCATGTAATTGGTAGTCTCCAGATGCTCCGTCAGATAGTTGGTAGTTTCCAGATGCTCCGCCAGGAAGTTGGTAGTCTCCAGATGCTCCGTCAGGTAGTTGGTAGTCTCCAGATGCTCCGTCAGGTAGTTGGTAGTCTCCAGATGCTCCGTCATATAGTTAGTAGTCTCCAGATGCTCCGTCAGGTAGTTGGTAGTCTCCAGATGCTCAGTCAGGTAGTTGGTAGTCTCCAGATGCTCAGTCAGGTAGCTGGTAGTCTCCAGATGCTCTGTCAGGAAGTTGGTAGTCTCCAGATGCTCCGTCATATAATTGGTAGTCTCCAGATGCTCCGTCAAGTTGTTGGTAGTCTCCAGATGCACCGTCAAGTAGTTGATGTAGTTGGTAGTCTCCAAATGCTCCGTCAAGTAGTTGGTAATCTCCAGATGTTCCGTCAGGTAGTTGATGTAGTTGGTAGTCTCCAAATGCTCCGTCAGGTAGTTGGCAGTCTCCAGATGCTCCGTCAGGTAGTTGGTAGTCTCCAGATGCTCCGACACATAGTTGATGTAGTTGATAGTCTCCAAATGCTCCGTCATATAGTTGGTAGTGTACAGATGCTCCATCAGGAAGTTGGTATTCTCCAAGTGTTCCGACAGGTAGTTGGTAGTTTTCAGATGCTCCGTAAGGTAGTTGGTATTCTCCACATGCTCGGGCAGGTAGTTGGTAGTCTCCAGATGCTCCGTCAGGTAGTTCGTAGTCTCCAGATGTTCCGGTAGGTAGTTGGTAGTTTTCAGATGCTCCGTAAGGTAGTTGGTAGTCTCCAGATGCTTTGTCAGGTAGTTGGTAGTCTTCAGATGCTCCGGCAGGTAGTTCGTAGTCTCTAGATGCACCGTCATGTAGTTGGTAATCTCCAGATGCTCCGTCAGGAAGTTTGTAGTCTGCAGATGCTCCGTCAGGTAGTTTTCTGATAGTCTTCAGTAGTCTGGTAGTCTCCAAATGCTCCAGTATTCTCCAGTAGTCTGTAGTCTCCAGATGCTCCGTCATGTAATTAGTAATCTCCAGATGCTCCGTCAGGTAGCTGGTAGTCTCCAGATGCTCCGCCAGGGAGTTGGTAGTCTCAAGATGCTCCGTCTGGTAGTTGGTAATCTGCAGGTGCTCCGACAGGTAGTTGATGTAGTTGGTAGTCTCCAAATGCTCCGTCAGGTAGTTGGTAGTCTCCAGATGCTCCGTCAGGTAGTTGGTAGTCTCCAGATGCTTCGTCAGGTAGTTGGTAGTATCCAGATGCTCCTTCAGATAGATGGTAGTCTGCAGATGCTCCGTCAGGTAGTTGCTAGTCTCCTGATGCTCCGTCAGGTATTTGATGTTGTTGGTAGTCTCCAAATGCTTCGTCAGGTAGTTAAGTAGTCTCTAGATGCTCCGGCAGGTAGTTGGTAGTCTCCATATGCTCCGTCAGGTAGTTGGTAGTCTCCAGATGCTCTTTCAGATAGATGGTAGTCTCCAGATGCTCCGTCAGGTAGTTGGTAGTCTCCAGATGCTCTTTCAGATAGATGGTAGTCTCCAGATGCTCCGTCAGGTAGTTGGTAGTCTCCAGATGCTCCGTCAGGTAGATGGTTGTCTCCAGATGCTCCTTCAGATAGTTGGTAGTGTACAGATGCTCCGACAGGTAGTTGGTAGCCTCCAGATGCTCCGGCAGGTAGTTAGTAGTCTCTAGATGCTCTGTCAGGTAGGTGGGTGTCTCCAGATGCTCCATCAGGTAGTTCGTAGTCTCCAGATGATCCATCAGGTAGATGGTAGTCTCCAGATGCTCCGTCAGGTAGTTGGTAGTCTCCAGATGCTCCGTCAGGTAGTTGGTAGTCTCCAGATGCTCCGTCAGGTAGATGGTAGTCTCCAGATGCTCCGTCAGGTAGTTGGTAATCTCCAGAAGCTCCGTCAGGTAGTTCCTAGTCTCCAGATGCTCCGGCAGGTAGATGGTAGTCTTCAGATGCTCCGCCAGGTAGTTGGTAGTCTCCAGATGCACCGTCAGTTAATTGGTAGTCTCCAGATGCTCCGTCAGGTAGTTGGTAGTCTCCAGATGCTCCGTCAGGTAGTTGGTAGTCTCCAAATGTTCCGTCAGGTAGTTCGTAGTCTCCAGATGCTCCGTCAGGTAGTTGGAAGACTCCAGATGCTCCGTCAGGTAGTTCGTAGTCTCCAGATGCTCCGTTAGGTAGTTGGTAGTCTCCAGATGCTCTGTAAGGTAGTTGATAGTCTCCAGATGCTCCTTCAGATAGTTGGTAGTAAACAGATGCTCCGTCAGGTAGTTGGTAGTTTCCAGATGCTCCGTCAGGTAGTTGGTAGTCTCCAGAAGCTCCGTCATATAGTTGGTAGTATCCAGATGCTACGTCAGGTAGTTGGTAGTCTCCAGATGCTCTGTCAGGTAGTTGGTAGTCTCCAGATGCTCTGTCAGGAAGTTGGTAGTCTCCAGATGCTCCGTCAGGTAGTTGATGTAGTTGGTAGTCTCCAAATGCTCCGTCAGGTAGATGGTATTCTAAAGATGCTCCGACAGATAGTTGGTAGTCTTCAGATGCTCCATCAGGTAGTTCGTAGTCTCCAGATGCTCCATCAGGTAGTTGGTAATCTCCAGAAGCTCCGTCAGGTAGTTCGTAGTCTCCAGATGCTCCAGCAGGTAGTTCGTAGTCTCTAGATGCACCGTCAGGTAGTTAGTAATCTCCAGATGCTCCGTCAGGTAGTTCGTAGTCTCCAGATGTTCCATCAGGTAGTTTCCAGATAGTCTCCAGTAGTCTGGCAGTCTCCAAATGCTCCAGTATTCTCCAGTAGTCTTTAGTCTCCAGATGATCCGTCATGTAATTGGTAGTCTCCAGATGCTCCGTCAGATAGTTGGTAGTTTCCAGATGCTCCGCCAGGAAGTTGGTAGTCTCCAGATGCTCCGTCAGGTAGTTGGTAGTCTCCAAATGCTCCGTCAGGTAGTTGGTAGTCTCCAGATGCTCCGTCAGGTAGTTGGTAGTCTCCAGATGCTCCGTCATATAGTTAGTAGTCTCCAGATGCTCCGTCAGGTAGTTGGTAGTCTCCAGATGCTCAGTCAGGTAGTTGGTAGTCTCCAGATGCTCAGTCAGGTAGCTGGTAGTCTCCAGATGCTCTGTCAGGAAGTTGGTAGTCTTCAGATGCTCCATCAGGTAGTTCGTAGTCTCCAGATGCTCCGTCAGGTAGTTGGTAATCTCCAGAAGCTCCGTCAGGTAGTTCGTAGTCTCCAGATGCTCCGGCAGGTAGATGGTAGACTTCAGATGCTCCGCCAGGTAGTTGGTAGTCTCGAGATACTCCGCCAGCAAGTTGGTAGTCTCCAGGTGCTTCGTCAGGTAGTTGGTAGTCTCCAGATGCTCCAGCAGGTAGTTCGTAGTCTCTAGATGCACCGTCAGGTAGTTGGTAATCTCCAGATGCTCCGTCAGGTAGTTCGTAGTCGCTAGATGCACCGTCAGGTAGTTGGTAATCTCCAGATGCTCCGTCAGGTAGTTCGTAGTCTCCAGATGTTCCATCAGGTAGTTTCCAGATAGTCTCCAGTAGTCTGGTAGTCTCCAAATGCTCCAGTATTCTCCAGTAGTCTTTAGTCTCCAGATGATCCGTCATGTAATTGGTAGTCTCCAGATGCTCCGTCAGATAGTTGGTAGTTTCCAGATGCTCCACCAGGGAGTTGGTAGTCTCAAGTTGCTCCGTCAGGTAGTTGGTAGTCTCCAAATGCTCCATCATATAGGTGTTAGTGTACAGATGCTCTATCAGGTAGTTGGTAGTCTCCAGATGCTCCGCCAGGGAGTTGGTAGTCTCCAGATGCTCCGTCAGTTAGTTGGTAGTCTCCAGATGCTCCGTCAGGTAGTTGGTAGTCTCCAGATGCTCCATCAGGTAGTTGATAGTTTCCAGATGCTCCTTCAGATAGCTGGTAGTGAACAGATGCTCCGTCAGGTAGTTGGTAGTCTCCAGATGCTCCGTCAGGTAGTTGGTAGTCTCGAGATGCTCTGTCAAGTAGTTGGTAATCTGCAGATGCTTCGTCATATAGTTGGTAGTCTCCAGATGCTCCGTCAGGTAGTTGGTAGTCTCCAGATGCTCCGTCAGGTAGATGGTAGTCTCCAGATGCTCCTTCAGATAGTTGGTAGTGTACAGATGCTCCGACAGGTAGTTGGTAGTCTCCAGATGCTCCGGCAGGTAGTTAGTAGTCTCTAGATGCTCTGTCAGGTAGGTGGGTGTCTCCAGATGCTCCGTCAGGTAGTTCGTAGTTTCCAGATGCTCCATCAGGTAGTAGGTAGTCTCCAGATGCTTTGTCAGGAAGTTGGTAGTCTCCAGATGCTCCGTCAGGTAGATGGTAGTCTCCGGATGCTCCGTCAGGTAGTTGGTAATCTCCAGAAGCTCCGTCAGGCAGTTCGTAGTCTCCAGATGCTCCGGCAGGTAGATGGTAGTCTTCAGATGCTCCGCCAGGTAGTTGGTAGTCTCGAGATACTCCGCCAGCAAGTTGGTAGTCTCCAGGTGCTTCGTCAGGTAGTTGGTAGTCTCCAGATGCACCATCAGTTAGTTGGTAGTCTCCAGATGCTCCGTCAGGTAGTTGGTAGTCTCCAGATGCTCCGTCAGGTAGTTGGTAGTCTCCAAATTTTCCGTCAGGTAGTTCGTAGTCTCCAGATGCTCCGTCAGGTAGTTGGAAGACTCCAGATGCTCCGTCAGGTAGTTCGTAGTCTCCAGATGCTCCGGCAGGTAGTTCGTAGTCTCCAGATGCTACGTCAGGTAGTTCGTAGTCTCCAGATGCTCCGTCAGGTAGTTGGTAGTCTCCAGATGCTCCGTCAGGTAGTTGGTAGTCTCCAGATGCTCTGTAAGGTAGTTGATAGTCTCCAGATGCTCCTTCAGATAGTTGGTAGTAAACAGATGCTCCGTCAGGCAGTTGGTAGTCTCCAGATGCTCTGTCAAGTATTTGGTAGTCTCCAGATGCTCCGTCAGGAAGTTGGTAGTCTCCAGATGCTCCGTCAGGTAGTTGATGTAGTTGGTAGTCTCCAAATGCTCCGTCAGGTAGTTGGTAGTCTAAAGATGCTCCGTCAGGAAGTTGGTAGTCTCCACATGCTCCTTCAGGTAGTTGGTAGTCTCCAGATGCTCCGACAGATAGTTGGTAGTCTTCAGATGCTCCATCAGGTAGTTCGTAGTCTCCAGATGCTCCGTCAGGTAGTTGGTAATCTCCAGAAGCTCCGTCAGGTAGTTCGTAGTCTCCAGATGCTCCGGCAGGTAGATGGTAGACTTCAGATGCTCCGCCAGGTAGTTGGTAGTTTCGAGATACTCCGCCAGTAAGTTGGTAGTCTCCAGGTGCTTCGTCAGGTAGTTGGTAGTCTCCAGATGCTCCAGCAGGTAGTTCGTAGTCTCTAGATGCACCGTCAGGTAGTTGGTAATCTCCAGATGCTCCGTCAGGTAGTTCGTAGTCGCTAGATGCACCGTCAGGTAGTTGGTAATCTCCAGATGCTCCGTCAGGTAGTTCGTAGTCTCCAGATGTTCCATCAGGTAGTTTCCAGATAGTCTCCAGTAGTCTGGTAGTCTCCAAATGCTCCAGTATTCTCCAGTAGTCTTTAGTCTCCAGATGATCCGTCATGTAATTGGTAGTCTCCAGATGCTCCGTCAGATAGTTGGTAGTTTCCAGATGCTCCACCAGGGAGTTGGTAGTCTCAAGTTGCTCCGTCAGGTAGTTGGTAGTCTCCAAATGCTCATTCATATAGGTGTTAGTGTACAGATGCTCCATCAGGTAGTTGGTAGTCTCCAGATGCTCCGCCAGGGAGTTGGTAGTCTCCAGATGCTCCGTCAGGTAGTTGGTAGTCTCCAGATGCTCCGTCAGGTAGTTGGTAGTCTCCAGATGCTCCGTCAGGTAGTTGGTAGTTTCCAGATGCTCCTTCAGATAGCTGGTAGTGAACAGATGCTCCGTCAGGTAGTTGGTAGTCTCCAGATGCTCCGTCAGGTAGTTGGTAGTCTCGAGATGCTCTGTCAAGTAGTTGGTAATCTCCAGATGCTCCGTCATATAGTTGGTAGTCTCAAGATGCTCCGTCAGGTAGTTGGTAGTCTCCAAATGCTCCTTCATATTGCTGGTAGTGTACAGATGTTCCATCAGAGTAGTTGGTAGTCTCCAGATGCTCCGCCAGGGAGTTGGTAGTCTCAAGATGCTCCGTCAGGTAGTAGGTAGTCTCCAAATGCTCCGTCATATAGGTGGTAACCTTCACATGCTCCGTCATATACTTGGTAGTCTCCAGATGCTCCGTCAGGTAGTTGGTAGTCTCCAGATGCTCCGTCATATAGTTAGTAGTCTCCAGATGCTCCGTCAGGAAGTTGGTAGTCTCCAGATGCTCAGTCAGGTAGTTGGTAGTCTCCAGATGCTCAGTCAGGTAGCTGGTAGTCTCCAGATGCTCTGTCAGGAAGTTGGTAGTCTCCAGATGCTCCGTCATATAATTGGTAGTCTCCAGATGCTCCGTCATGTTGTTGGTAGTCTCCAGATGCACCGTCAAGTAGTTGACGTAGTTGGTAGTCTCCAAATGCTCCGTCAGGTAGTTGGTAGTCTCCAGATGCTCCGTCAGGTAGTTGGTAAGCTCCAGATGCTCCGTCAGGTAGTTTGTAGTCTCCAGATGCTCCTTCAAATAGTTGGTAGTGAACAGATGCTCCGTTAGGTAGTTGGCGGTCTCCAGATGCTCCGTCAGGTAGTTGGTAGTCTCCAGATGCTCCGTCAGGTAGTTGGTAGTCTCCAAATGCTCCGTCAGGTAGTTGGTAGTCTCCAGATACTCCGTCAGGTAGTTGATGTAGTTGGTAGTCTCTAAATGCTCCGTCAGGTAGTTGGTAGTCTCCAGATGCTCCGTCAGGTAGTTGGTAGTCTCCAGATGCTCCGTCAGGTAGTTGGTAGTCTCCAAATGCTCCGTCAGGTAGGTGGTAGTCTCCAGATGCTCCGTCAGGTAGTTGATGTAGTTGGTAGTCTCCAGATGCTCCATGAGGTTGCTGGTATTCTCCAGATGCTCGGTCAGGTAGTTGGTTGTCTCCAGATGCTCCGTCAGGTAGTTGGTTGTCTCCAGTTGCTCCGTCAGGTAGTTGGTAGTCTCCAGATGCTCCGACAGATAGTTGGTAGTCTTCAGATGCTCCATCAGGTAGTTCGTAGTCTCCAGATGCTCCGTCAGGTAGTTGGTAATCTCCAGAAGCTCCGTCAGGTAGTTCGTAGTCTCCAGATGCTCCGGCAGGTAGATGGTAGTCTTCAGATGCTCCGCCAGGTAGTTGGAAGTCTCGAGATACTCCGCCAGCAAATTGGTAGTCTCCAGGTGCTTCGTCAGGTAGTTGGTAGTCTCCAGATGCTCCAGCAGGTAGTTCGTAGTCTCTAGATGCACCGTCAGGTAGTTGGTAATCTCCAGATGCTCCGTCAGGTAGTTCGTAGTCTCCAGATGTTCCATCTGGTAGTTTCCAGATAGTCTCCAGTAGTCTGGCAGTCTCCAAATGCTCCAGTATTCTCCAGTAGTCTTTAGTCTCCAGATGATCCGTCATGTAATTGGTAGTCTCCAGATGCTCCGTCAGATAGTTGGTAGTTTCCAGATTCTCCGCCAAGGAGTTGGTAGTCTCCAGATGCTCCGTCAGGTAGTTGGTTGTCTCCAGATGCTCCGTCAGGTAGTTGGTAGTCTCCAGATGCTCAGTCAGGCAGTTGGTAGTCTTCAGATGCTCAGTCAGGTAGCTGGTAGTCTCCAGATGCTCCTTCAGAAGATGGTAGTCTGCAGATGCTTCGTCAGGTAGTTGCTAGTCTCCTGATGCTCCGTCAGGTAGTTGATGTGGTTGGTAGTCTCCAAATGCTTCGTCAGGTAGTTAAGTAGTCTCTAGATGCTCCGGCAGGTAGTTGGTAGTCTCCATATGCTCCGTCAGGTAGTTGGTAGTCTCCAGATGCTCTTTCAGGTAGATGGTAGTCTCCAGATGCTCCGTCAGGTAGTTGGTAGTCTCCAGATTCTCCGTCAGGTAGATGGTAGTCTCCAGATGCTCCTTCAGATAGTTGGTAGTGTACAGATGCTCCGACAGGTAGTTGGTAGTCTCCAGATGCTCCGGCAGGTAGTTAGTAGTCTCTAGATGCTCTGTCAGGTAGGTGGGTGTCTCCAGATGCTCCGTCAGGTAGTTCGTAGTCTCTAGATGTTCCATCAGGTAGTAGGTAGTCTCCAGATGCTTTGTCAGGTAGTTGGTAGTCTCCAGATGCTCCGTCAAGTAGATGGTAGTCTCCAGATGCTCCTTCAGGACGTTGGTAGTCTCCAGATGCTCCGTCAGGTAGTTGATGTAGTTGGTAGTCTCCAAATGCTCCGTCAGGTAGTTGGTAGTCTAAAGATGCTCCGTCAGGAAGTTGGTAGTCTCCAGATGCTCCGTCAGGTAGATGGTAGTCTCCAGATGCTCCGACAGATAGTTGGTAGTCTTCAGATGCTCCATCAGGTAGTTCGTAGTCTCCAGATGCTCCGTCAGGTAGTTGGTAATCTCCAGAAGCTCCGTCAGGTAGTTCGTAGTCTCCAGATGCTCCGGCAGGTAGATGGTAGTCTTCAGATGCTCCGCCAGGTAGTTGGTAGTCTCGAGATACTCCGCCAGCAAGTTGGTAGTCTCCAGGTGCTTCGTCAGGTAGTTGGTAGTCTCCAGATGCTCCAGCAGGTAGTTCGTAGTCTCTAGATGCACCGTCAGGTAGTTGGTAATCTCCAGATGCTCCGTCAGGTAGTTCGTAGTCTCCAGATGTTCCATCAGGTAGTTTCCAAATAGTCTCCAGTAGTCTGGCAGTCTCCAAATGCTCCAGTATTCTCCAGTAGTCTTTAGTCTCCAGATGATCCGTCATGTAATTGGTAGTCTCCAGATGCTCCGTCAGATAGTTGGTAGTTTCCAGATGCTCCGCCAGGAAGTTGGTAGTCTCCAGATGCTCCGTCAGGTAGTTGGTAGTCTCCAGATGCTCCGTCAGGTAGTTGGTAGTCTCCAGATGCTCCGTCATATAGTTAGTAGTCTCCAGATGCTCCGTCAGGTAGTTGGTAGTCTCCAGATGCTCAGTCAGGTAGTTGGTAGTCTCCAGATGCTCAGTCAGGTAGCTGGTAGTCTCCAGATGCTCTGTCAGGAAGTTGGTAGTCTCCAGATGCTCCGTCATATAATTGGTAGTCTCCAGATGTTCCGTCAAGTTGTTGGTAGTCTCCAGATGCACCGTCAAGTAGTTGATGTAGTTGGTAGTCTCCAAATGCTCCGTCAAGTAGTTGGTAGTCTCCAGATGCTCCGTCAGGTAGTTGATGTAGTTGGTAGTCTCCAAATGCTCCGTCAGGTAGTTGGCAGTCTCCAGATGCTCCGTCAGGTAGTTGGTAGTCTCCAGATGCTCCGACACATAGTTGATGTAGTTGATAGTCTCCAAATGCTCCGTCATATAGTTGGTAGTGTACAGATGCTCCATCAGGAAGTTGGTATTCTCCAAGTGCTCCGACAAGTAGTTGGTAGTTTTCAGATGCTCCGTAAGGTAGTTGGTATTCTCCACATGCACGGGCAGGTAGTTGGTAGTCTCCAGATGCTCCGTCAGGTAGTTCGTAGTCTCCAGATGTTCCGGTAGGTAGTTGGTAGTTTTCAGATGCTCCGTAAGGTAGTTGGTAGTCTCCAGATGCTTTGTCAGGTAGTTGGTAGTCTTCAGATGCTCCGGCAGATAGTTCGTAGTCTCTAGATGCACCGTCATGTAGTTGGTAATCTCCAGATGCTCCGTCAGGAAGTTTGTAGTCTGCAGATGCTCCGTCAGGTAGTTTTCTGATAGTCTTCAGTAGTCTGGTAGTCTCCAAATGCTCCAGTATTCTCCAGTAGTCTGTAGTCTCCAGATGCTCCGTCATGAAATTGGTAATCTCCAGATGCTCCGTCAGGTAGCTGGTAGTCTCCAGATGCTCCGCCAGGGAGTTGGTAGTCTCAAGATGCTCCGTCAGGTAGTTGGTAATCTGCAGGTGCTCCGACAGGTAGTTGATGTAGTTGGTAGTCTCCAAATGCTCCGTCAGGTAGTTGGTAGTCTCCAGGTGCTCCGTCAGGTAGTTGGTAGTCTCCAGATGCTCCTCCAGATAGATGGTAGTCTGCAGATGCTTCGTCAGGTAGTTGCTAGTCTCCTGATGCTCCGTCAGGTAGTTGATGTGGTTGGTAGTCTCCAAATGCTTCGTCAGGTAGTTAAGTAGTCTCTAGATGCTCCGGCAGGTAGTTGGTAGTCTCCATATGCTCCGTCAGGTAGTTGGTAGTCTCCAGATGCTCTTTCAGATAGATGGTAGTCTCCAGATGCTCCGTCAGGTAGTTGGTAGTCTCCAGATGCTCCGTCAGGTAGATGGTAGTCTCCAGATGCTCCTTCAGATAGTTGGTAGTGTACAGATGCTCCGACAGGTAGTTGGTAGTCTCCAGATGCTCCGGCAGGTAGTTAGTAGTCTCTAGATGCTCTGTCAGGTAGGTGGGTGTCTCCAGATGCTCCGTCAGGTAGTTCGTAGTCTCCAGATGTTCCATCAGGTAGTAGGTAGTCTCCAGATGCTTTGTCAGGTAGTTGGTAGTCTCCAGATGCTCCGTCAGGTAGATGGTAGTCTCCAGATGCTCCTTCAGGACGTTGGTAGTCTCCAGATGCTCCGTCAGGTAGTTGATGTAGTTGGTAGTCTCCAAATGCTCCGTCAGGTAGTTGGTAGTCTAAAGATGCTCCGTCAGGAAGTTGGTAGTCTCCAGATGCTCCGTCAGGTAGATGGTAGTCTCCAGATGCTCCGACAGATAGTTGGTAGTCTTCAGATGCTCCATCAGGTAGTTCGTAGTCTCAAGATGCTCCGTCAGGTAGTTGGTAATCTCCAGAAGCTCCGTCAGGTAGTTCGTAGTCTCCAGATGCTCCGGCAGGTAGATGGTAGTCTCGAGATACTCCGCCAGCAAGTTGGTAGTCTCCAGGTGCTTCGTCAGGTAGTTGGTAGTCTCCAGATGCTCCAGCAGGTAGTTCGTAGTCTCTAGATGCACCGTCAGGTAGTTGGTAATCTCCAGATGCTCCGTCAGGTAGTTCGTAGTCTCCAGATGTTCCATCAGGTAGTTTCCAGATAGTCTCCAGTAGTCTGGCAGTCTCCAAATGCTCCAGTATTCTCCAGTAGTCTTTAGTCTCCAGATGATCCATCATGTAATTGGTAGTCTCCAGATGCTCCGTCAGATAGTTGGTAGTTTCCAGATGCTCCGCCAGGAAGTTGGTAGTCTCCAGATGCTCCGTCAGGTAGTTGGTAGTCTCCAGATGCTCCGTCAGGTAGTTGGTAGTCTCCAGATGCTCCGTCATATAGTTAGTAGTCTCCAGATGCTCCGTCAGGTAGTTGGTAGTCTCCAGATGCTCAGTCAGGTAGTTGGTAGTCTCCAGATGCTCAGTCAGGTAGCTGGTAGTCTCCAGATGCTCTGTCAGGAAGTTGGTAGTCTCCAGATGCTCCGTCATATAATTGGTAGTCTCCAGATGCTCCGTCAAGTTGTTGGTAGTCTCCAGATGCACCGTCAAGTAGTTGATGTAGTTGGTAGTCTCCAAATGCTCCGTCAAGTAGTTGGTAATCTCCAGATGTTCCGTCAGGTAGTTGATGTAGTTGGTAGTCTCCAAATGCTCCGTCAGGTAGTTGGCAGTCTCCAGATGCTCCGTCAGGTAGTTGGTAGTCTCCAGATGCTCCGACACATAGTTGATGTAGTTGATAGTCTCCAAATGCTCCGTCATATAGTTGGTAGTGTACAGATGCTCCATCAGGAAGTTGGTATTCTCCAAGTGTTCCGACAGGTAGTTGGTAGTTTTCAGATGCTCCGTAAGGTAGTTGGTATTCTCCACATGCTCGGGCAGGTAGTTGGTAGTCTCCAGATGCTCCGTCAGGTAGTTCGTAGTCTCCAGATGTTCCGGTAGGTAGTTGGTAGTTTTCAGATGCTCCGTAAGGTAGTTGGTAGTCTCCAGATGCTTTGTCAGGTAGTTGGTAGTCTTCAGATGCTCCGGCAGGTAGTTCGTAGTCTCTAGATGCACCGTCATGTAGTTGGTAATCTCCAGATGCTCCGTCAGGAAGTTTGTAGTCTGCAGATGCTCCGTCAGGTAGTTTTCTGATAGTCTTCAGTAGTCTGGTAGTCTCCAAATGCTCCAGTATTCTCCAGTAGTCTGTAGTCTCCAGATGCTCCGTCATGTAATTAGTAATCTCCAGATGCTCCGTCAGGTAGCTGGTAGTCTCCAGATGCTCCGCCAGGGAGTTGGTAGTCTCAAGATGCTCCGTCTGGTAGTTGGTAATCTGCAGGTGCTCCGACAGGTAGTTGATGTAGTTGGTAGTCTCCAAATGCTCCGTCAGGTAGTTGGTAGTCTCCAGATGCTCCGTCAGGTAGTTGGTAGTCTCCAGATGCTTCGTCAGGTAGTTGGTAGTATCCAGATGCTCCTTCAGATAGATGGTAGTCTGCAGATGCTCCGTCAGGTAGTTGCTAGTCTCCTGATGCTCCGTCAGGTATTTGATGTTGTTGGTAGTCTCCAAATGCTTCGTCAGGTAGTTAAGTAGTCTCTAGATGCTCCGGCAGGTAGTTGGTAGTCTCCATATGCTCCGTCAGGTAGTTGGTAGTCTCCAGATGCTCTTTCAGATAGATGGTAGTCTCCAGATGCTCCGTCAGGTAGTTGGTAGTCTCCAGATGCTCTTTCAGATAGATGGTAGTCTCCAGATGCTCCGTCAGGTAGTTGGTAGTCTCCAGATGCTCCGTCAGGTAGATGGTTGTCTCCAGATGCTCCTTCAGATAGTTGGTAGTGTACAGATGCTCCGACAGGTAGTTGGTAGCCTCCAGATGCTCCGGCAGGTAGTTAGTAGTCTCTAGATGCTCTGTCAGGTAGGTGGGTGTCTCCAGATGCTCCATCAGGTAGTTCGTAGTCTCCAGATGATCCATCAGGTAGATGGTAGTCTCCAGATGCTCCGTCAGGTAGTTGGTAGTCTCCAGATGCTCCGTCAGGTAGTTGGTAGTCTCCAGATGCTCCGTCAGGTAGATGGTAGTCTCCAGATGCTCCGTCAGGTAGTTGGTAATCTCCAGAAGCTCCGTCAGGTAGTTCCTAGTCTCCAGATGCTCCGGCAGGTAGATGGTAGTCTTCAGATGCTCCGCCAGGTAGTTGGTAGTCTCCAGATGCACCGTCAGTTAGTTGGTAGTCTCCAGATGCTCCGTCAGGTAGTTGGTAGTCTCCAGATGCTCCGTCAGGTAGTTGGTAGTCTCCAAATGTTCCGTCAGGTAGTTCGTAGTCTCCAGATGCTCCGTCAGGTAGTTGGAAGACTCCAGATGCTCCGTCAGGTAGTTCGTAGTCTCCAGATGCTCCGTTAGGTAGTTGGTAGTCTCCAGATGCTCTGTAAGGTAGTTGATAGTCTCCAGATGCTCCTTCAGATAGTTGGTAGTAAACAGATGCTCCGTCAGGTAGTTGGTAGTTTCCAGATGCTCCGTCAGGTAGTTGGTAGTCTCCAGAAGCTCCGTCATATAGTTGGTAGTATCCAGATGCTACGTCAGGTAGTTGGTAGTCTCCAGATGCTCTGTCAGGTAGTTGGTAGTCTCCAGATGCTCTGTCAGGAAGTTGGTAGTCTCCAGATGCTCCGTCAGGTAGTTGATGTAGTTGGTAGTCTCCAAATGCTCCGTCAGGTAGATGGTATTCTAAAGATGCTCCGACAGATAGTTGGTAGTCTTCAGATGCTCCATCAGGTAGTTCGTAGTCTCCAGATGCTCCATCAGGTAGTTGGTAATCTCCAGAAGCTCCGTCAGGTAGTTCGTAGTCTCCAGATGCTCCAGCAGGTAGTTCGTAGTCTCTAGATGCACCGTCAGGTAGTTAGTAATCTCCAGATGCTCCGTCAGGTAGTTCGTAGTCTCCAGATGTTCCATCAGGTAGTTTCCAGATAGTCTCCAGTAGTCTGGCAGTCTCCAAATGCTCCAGTATTCTCCAGTAGTCTTTAGTCTCCAGATGATCCGTCATGTAATTGGTAGTCTCCAGATGCTCCGTCAGATAGTTGGTAGTTTCCAGATGCTCCGCCAGGAAGTTGGTAGTCTCCAGATGCTCCGTCAGGTAGTTGGTAGTCTCCAAATGCTCCGTCAGGTAGTTGGTAGTCTCCAGATGCTCCGTCAGGTAGTTGGTAGTCTCCAGATGCTCCGTCATATAGTTAGTAGTCTCCAGATGCTCCGTCAGGTAGTTGGTAGTCTCCAGATGCTCAGTCAGGTAGTTGGTAGTCTCCAGATGCTCAGTCAGGTAGCTGGTAGTCTCCAGATGCTCTGTCAGGAAGTTGGTAGTCTTCAGATGCTCCATCAGGTAGTTCGTAGTCTCCAGATGCTCCGTCAGGTAGTTGGTAATCTCCAGAAGCTCCGTCAGGTAGTTCGTAGTCTCCAGATGCTCCGGCAGGTAGATGGTAGACTTCAGATGCTCCGCCAGGTAGTTGGTAGTCTCGAGATACTCCGCCAGCAAGTTGGTAGTCTCCAGGTGCTTCGTCAGGTAGTTGGTAGTCTCCAGATGCTCCAGCAGGTAGTTCGTAGTCTCTAGATGCACCGTCAGGTAGTTGGTAATCTCCAGATGCTCCGTCAGGTAGTTCGTAGTCGCTAGATGCACCGTCAGGTAGTTGGTAATCTCCAGATGCTCCGTCAGGTAGTTCGTAGTCTCCAGATGTTCCATCAGGTAGTTTCCAGATAGTCTCCAGTAGTCTGGTAGTCTCCAAATGCTCCAGTATTCTCCAGTAGTCTTTAGTCTCCAGATGATCCGTCATGTAATTGGTAGTCTCCAGATGCTCCGTCAGATAGTTGGTAGTTTCCAGATGCTCCACCAGGGAGTTGGTAGTCTCAAGTTGCTCCGTCAGGTAGTTGGTAGTCTCCAAATGCTCCATCATATAGGTGTTAGTGTACAGATGCTCTATCAGGTAGTTGGTAGTCTCCAGATGCTCCGCCAGGGAGTTGGTAGTCTCCAGATGCTCCGTCAGTTAGTTGGTAGTCTCCAGATGCTCCGTCAGGTAGTTGGTAGTCTCCAGATGCTCCATCAGGTAGTTGATAGTTTCCAGATGCTCCTTCAGATAGCTGGTAGTGAACAGATGCTCCGTCAGGTAGTTGGTAGTCTCCAGATGCTCCGTCAGGTAGTTGGTAGTCTCGAGATGCTCTGTCAAGTAGTTGGTAATCTGCAGATGCTTCGTCATATAGTTGGTAGTCTCCAGATGCTCCGTCAGGTAGTTGGTAGTCTCCAGATGCTCCGTCAGGTAGATGGTAGTCTCCAGATGCTCCTTCAGATAGTTGGTAGTGTACAGATGCTCCGACAGGTAGTTGGTAGTCTCCAGATGCTCCGGCAGGTAGTTAGTAGTCTCTAGATGCTCTGTCAGGTAGGTGGGTGTCTCCAGATGCTCCGTCAGGTAGTTCGTAGTTTCCAGATGCTCCATCAGGTAGTAGGTAGTCTCCAGATGCTTTGTCAGGAAGTTGGTAGTCTCCAGATGCTCCGTCAGGTAGATGGTAGTCTCCGGATGCTCCGTCAGGTAGTTGGTAATCTCCAGAAGCTCCGTCAGGCAGTTCGTAGTCTCCAGATGCTCCGGCAGGTAGATGGTAGTCTTCAGATGCTCCGCCAGGTAGTTGGTAGTCTCGAGATACTCCGCCAGCAAGTTGGTAGTCTCCAGGTGCTTCGTCAGGTAGTTGGTAGTCTCCAGATGCACCATCAGTTAGTTGGTAGTCTCCAGATGCTCCGTCAGGTAGTTGGTAGTCTCCAAATTTTCCGTCAGGTAGTTCGTAGTCTCCAGATGCTCCGTCAGGTAGTTGGAAGACTCCAGATGCTCCGTCAGGTAGTTCGTAGTCTCCAGATGCTCCGGCAGGTAGTTCGTAGTCTCCAGATGCTACGTCAGGTAGTTCGTAGTCTCCAGATGCTCCGTCAGGTAGTTGGTAGTCTCCAGATGCTCCGTCAGGTAGTTGGTAGTCTCCAGATGCTCTGTAAGGTAGTTGATAGTCTCCAGATGCTCC
>NC_091172.1:43528535-43536035 GCF_040958095.1 Procambarus clarkii | reverse complement strand
TTTGTTAACGTAGCTTTACTATTTTTCATATTCAATTTCATTTTTTATAAGGTGCGGTGTATTGTGCATTATGAGAGTAACATATAGTGAAGGTGAGACAACTTTGGATTACGTGGTGACTGTAGGCCTCAGTCATACTCTTAATTGGTCATCTCTCCCTCCATGTTATTACTCGTGTTTACCATCTATGTCCCTTGAATATTTCTCATTCTGACAGATCATCATATTGGTACCCTGGTACTGTGGTCTGCCCCGGGTCAAGAGTACCCAATCTTCTGCAATCTGACTGTAGGAGGACAAAGAGGGCCATAGTTCCTCTAGCTCGAACTTTAGTTGCTGAATTGGGACCTCAGCAGCAGTTCTCGTCACAAGTTGACACCTCGCACCCCTACACGTCAGTCAGAGATGATGATACATACAACGGTAGGGAATTAGCTTATTTTTTCAGAGCACAAAAGTTCGCTAATTCTGTAAGTATCATATTAAATTCAGTAGGAAAAACTTGCTTTATGTCCTATAGAGACTTGGCAAGGTATGCCTACATCCTTGGACTACCAATTTTACTTTTGAAGCATTTAACTGTTTCATTTGTTTTCGAAACTTTGTTTCATTTGTTAGTAGGATTTTCTTGCCCTTATTCTCTTACATGAGTACCGGGTACAAGATTTCCTGCGCCCTTGATTAATTTAATCATTTAATATCTTTCACTTAACGTTAATTGTTAAAGATCACACAGGATAGGTACCAGTTGCCACGTTGTCCTGTTTCTGACATTTCACTATTGAATATTCGTGTACCTTTATTTGCTAATTTCACCATGTTTCGTCTCCAAACTTTCCGTGCAAATCCAGCAGGTGAAATAGGGACTTTAAGTCGTGCCAAGAGGACTGAATTACAAACTCTTGCACATGAGTATCAACTAGAAGTTCCCTACCAAGCCAACAAAAATGACCTACACAACCTGTTGCTGGATTACTATTTAGAGCAAGGTAAGATAGACTCTGAAACTCATGAAACTTACTATATTGCAGAGAAAACTGACTTGGCAACGATGAAACTTAAACTAGAGCTGGCCAAGATTGAACGTGAGCAGCAAAGAGAAGCAGCTGCCATACGGAGAGACGAACAAGAACGCGAGGCTGCTTTGAGGAGAGACGAACAAGAACGTGAAGCTGCCTTGAGGAGAGAAGAACACGAACGTGGACTCGCCCTCCACGAACGTGAGGTCGCCTTGCTCCATGAACGTGAGAGAGTACAGCTTGAAACAAAACAACGCGAGTTGGAAATACAACGCGAACATGACAAGCAACAAGCAACTCTGGCTCTAGAGTGTCGTCAACGTGAAATCGCCTTGGAAACTTCACACTTCACTCAACGCCAACAAGCTACTGCCAATCTTCCCGTCAGTTTTAATATATCACATGCAAGTAAGTTAATGCCATCCTTTGTAGAAGCAGAAGTTGATGTGTTTTTCACCACCTTTGAAACCCTTGCTAATCAACTCAGTTGGCCTGTCGACCAATGGGCCACACTTCTCAGAGTCCATCTTACAGGTAGAGCTGCAGTCACACTCAGTACTTTGGCGTCTGAGAATGACTACTACACTCTGAAACAAGCAGTGTTGGACGCCTACCTACTTTCCACTGAAAGTTATAGAAGGAAATTCCGTGACCACCTGAAGGCAAGTACCACTACCTTCCTCGAGTTTGCTAACACGAAACGGAGGTATTTCATGAAATGGCTGGAAGCAGCACATGTCTCTACTTTTACAGAACTCGTCAACCTGATGCTTGTTGAAGAATTCTTGAGACGTGTGCCGCCTCCTGTCCGCCTCTACTTAGCAGATAAAGAAGAAACCGACTACCTGAAGTGTGCTAAGTCGGCTGACACTTACAGCCTCATCCACCGGCTGACACCCGAACCATCCTCCAGTAAGAAGTCGTGGTACAGTTACGAGAAGGTGAGCCCCGATCAAGCTGGTTCACAACTGTACTGCAAGTATTGTAGACTCTATGGACATACCATAGACAAGTGTGGTAAGTCTCAATACAAGGGAACCACTGACCACCAAAGACCCAAACCAACTCCTCCTAAGTCCGGTAAGCCTGTGATGAATGTTGGTGTTGATGTTAATGATCTTTCTCTTTTCAGTAACCACCTGTATACTGGAACTGTCTCTGCCAACGGTTCAAATCCGGAGGGACGTTTCAAATTGAAGATCTTGAGGGACACAGCGGCTCTACAATCGATCATCTTGAAGTCGGCTGTGCCCAACATCGTCTACACCGGGGAAACAGTCTTCATCACTGACCTCACTGCTACCACTCCATACCCTCTCGCCAGAGTCCACCTGGATTGTCCCTACGTGAACGGGGAAGTCCAAGTCGCCGTCAGGGAAAAGCCTTTTCCCATGCCTGGAGTGCAACTTCTCCTAGGCAACGACTTGGCAGAAGACCTGCAACCGACCAACCTGATCGTCATGGACAAACCCCAGGTGTGTAACTCTGTGCCAATAAACCCTATTCTTGAGTATGTTCCAGCAGAGGTTCAAGAGAGTGATGAAGTTTCTCCTCCGGTTCTCGTGACCACCCGTGCACAAGCCGCACGTCCACAGCCAGCTGACTCTACTGCTACCGCTGTCCCTCAAGACCCTCAGAAACTACCCCCGCATCTGACCAAGTTGGAGTTCCGTAAGTTGCAGAGGGAAGATCTTACTTTAACACCATTGTTTTTCCAGGCTGAGACTCAACCCGACAGTATTCCTGGGTTCTTCCTAGAGAACGACTTGCTCTACCGCAGATATAGACCCAGTAAACTGAAGGAGGAGGACGATTGGGCCAACATCGAACAACTTGTGATTCCCACCAGCCTGCGGCCCACTATTCTACACCTGGCCCACGGAGCATTCTCCCACTACGGCTTCAACAAGACTTACCATGGGATTCGTCAAGACTACTACTGGCCAGGTATGGTAAATAACGTCAAACAGTACGTAAAACAGTGTCATACATGTCAGATGACAGGCAAACCGAACGTCTCCATTCCCAGAGCACCACTGATTCCCATACAGGTGCCTGCGGAACCTTTCCACAGACTCATAATAGACTGTGTTGGTCCTTTACCTCGGACCAGTTCAGGTAACGCCTACATCCTAACCATCCTGTGTCCTACCACCAGATTTCCCATAGCAGTTCCAGTGAAGAACATCACGGCTGCTACGGTTATCAAACATCTATTGAAGATCTTCACTCAATACGGATTTCCCAGGGAGATTCAAAGTGACTGTGGCACCAACTTCACCAGTGATCTCTTCAAAAGGACACTGGAGGAGTTCAACATCAAACAGGTATTGTCCAGCCCCTATCATCCTGCTTCACAGGGTTCTCTTGAACGTAGTCATCAGACCATCAAAGCACTCTTGAAAAAGTTTTGTAGTGAAACCTCAAAGGATTGGGATAAGCAGATTGACCTAATAATGTGTATTTTCAGAAGTCTCCCCAATGAGTCCCTAGGAGTATCTCCTTATGAGATGCTCTACGGCCGTAAGTGCCGTACTCCCCTTAAGGCTTTCAAAGACTCTCTCAGAGATGCCACCTTCAGTGAGCATCAGAATGTGCCCCAGTTTCTTCAAAACCTTCAACACATTCTAGAGAGAGTCCACCGCTTTGCCCATGATAATCTATTGAAAGCCCAGGTGAGAATGAAGACTCATTACGACCAGACCAGCAAAGTAAGAAAATTCAAGCCGGGAGACTTCGTCCTTGCCTATTTCCCTATCCCAGGTTCACCTTTACAAAACAGATTTTCAGGACCCTACTGCGTCAAAGAGTGCAGAAGCAACAACACTTACGTCATAGAGACTCCAGATAGGCGGCGGAAGACCCAGCTGTGCCACGTCAACCTCCTGAAGCAATATAATGGTACTCCTCCCACTGTCTTGACTAACTATTCCACATTCACAGAACCCTACATCCACAGTGAGACCTTCCCAGCTTCTCCTCCCGAAAGCACTGACAAGGAGTCAGCGCTTTCTAATTCCGAAATCCTTAATGATCTTCCCAAATGCTTTCAGGATAATAATCGTGCTCCTTTGCCCTCTTCTAATTCCACTCTCACCTCGTCAGATAAACCCTTCATCCTCCATGTCGACGCTAGGGGTACCGACGTTGGTGGTGTCGTGATGCAACAACGAGGCGAGAAGAATACACCTGTCAGCGACTACTGCTACAAGGATCTACGGAACAATTGGCAAGGAGCTACTCTTCCTCATCCTGAAGCTTCAGCACTTCACTCCACACCTGAAAAGTGCTCGGTCCACCATCAACACGGACCACACCACCCTACACCTCCTGCAGCACGCCCACTTCTCATCTCAACGTCTTCTACTATGGGCTTGCTACCTGCAGAAATTCAATCTGGAGACACGCTATACCAAGAGTCTGACAACATCTTAGCCCATGATCTCTCCAGAGTTTATAAAGTAGAAGCGACTTCATCCATTACTCCACCACATAACGACGTACTTCTTCCAGAACCGGAGGCTTCGGGGGAGAGTTGTGACGATAATCTCCTTCAAGAGATTGAGCCTGCTCTTCCCTCCATAATTACGTCGTCGAAATTATATAAAACGACTATGGAAGACATGTCCAACAACACCAGCAAGGCTTGCCAGGGTGAGCAAAACGTATGCAGCCAGCCACCTGTTCGGACTCAAACCACCAAACTACATGTTGATCGCTACCGGCTCCGCTGATTGGTCGCCGGTCTGGCTGCACCTGCACTCGCCCCCCCATACTACTTGATGTCTGGGGTCGCCCCAACCTCAGACCTCAGAATGTTCAGTGCTCTCGTTGTCACCACTCCTCCCGGCTAGACGCTAGCGTGTACTGAGAGAAGTGGTGGCTTAAAGCCAATATTCCAGCACCTCCCATTTACTTTTGTATTGCACTTCTTGTTATTTTGCCTTAACGTAACTTTTCATTGTGTCATCTAATTATTCTTATTATTTTGATTGATTTTATTATAAGAATTTGTTTGTGCATTTTATTCATGTTTTGATTTATTTAACGTAATTAAAATTTCATTGTTAATGTTTACTTGTGTTTTGTGTGTTTTCTCCTTACCTTACCACAGACGAAGTTCCAGTTTTTTCTATTTTTTTTTATAACTATGTGACGAGGCCATACCCCTAGCCTTAAACAGCCGAAAACCAACGCGTTACCGTCACAATATATATATATATATATATATATATATATATATATATATATATATATATATATATATATATATATATATATATATATATATATATATATATATATTATTAAATATGACCGAAAAAGTAAGATTAATAATTCTAACACGAATTTTCTCAATCTTTCGTACATTACGCTTCACTGTTGGAGGTAAATCAAAAATTAATTCTCCAAAATTCATTTTTATTTCTAGTCTGACGCGACACGGGCGCGCTTCGTAAAACTTATTACATTTTCAAAGACTTTAGTTCACAAATACACAACTGAATAGAACTTACGTATCTCCTATTTTATATCTAAATTTGAGTGAGGTGGGAGGGGTGATGTGGCATTAACACAAGACAGAACAAAAGGGGATATTAATAGGGTATTAAAAGTATCAACACAAGACAGAACACAAACAATGGGTATTGAATAGAAGTGTTTGTAGAAAGCCTATTGGTCCATATTTCTTGATGCTTCTATATTGGAGCGGAGTCTTGAGGTGGGTAGAATATAGTTGTGCAATAATTGGCTGTTGATTGCTGGTGTTGACTTCTTGATGTGTAGTGCCTCGCAAACGTCAAGCCGCCTGCTATCGCTGTATCTATCGACAGCGATAGCAGATATATATATAGATATATATATATATATATTTATATATATATATATATATATATATATATATATATATTTATATATATATATATATATATATATATATATATATATTTATATATATATATTTATATATATATATATATATATATATATATATATATATATATATATATATATATATATATATTTATATATATATATATATATATATATATATATATATATTTATATATATATATATATATTTATATATATATATATATATATATTTATATATATATATATTTATATATATATATATATATATATATATATATATATATATATATATATATATATATATATATATATATATATATATAAATATATATATATATATATATAAATATATATATATATATATATAAATATATATATATATATATTTATATTTTCGGTCAAATTTAATAATATATATATATATATATATATATATATATATATATATATATATATATATATATATATATATATATATATATATATATATATATATATATATATATATATATATATATATATATATATATATATATATATATATATATATATATATATATTATTATTAAATATGACCGAAAAAGTAAGATTAATAATTCTAACACGAATTTTCTCAATCTTTCGTACATTACGCTTCACTGTTGGAGGTAAATCAAAAATTAATTCTCCAAAATTCATTTTTATTTCTAGTCTGACGCGACACGGGCGCGTTTCGTAAAACTTATTACATTTTCAAAGACTTTAGTTCACAAATACACAACTGAATAGAACTTACGTATCTCCGATTTTATATCTACATTTGAGTGAGGTGGGAGGGGTGATGTGGCATTAACACAACACAGAACAAAAGGGGCTATTAATAGGGTATTAAAAGTATCAACACAAGACAGAACACAAACAATAGGTATTGAATAGAAGTGTTTGTAGAAAGCCTATTGGTCCATATTTCTTGATGCTTCTATATTGGAGCGGAGTCTTGAGGTGGGTAGAATATAGTTGTGCAATAATTGGCTGTTGATTGCTGGTGTTGACTTCTTGATGTGTAGTGCCTCGCAAACGTCAAGCCGCCTGCTATCGCTGTATCTATCGATGATTTCTGTGTTGTTTACTAGGATTTCTCTGGCGATGGTTTGGTTATGGGAAGAGATTATATGTTCCTTAATGGAGCCCTGTTGCTTATGCATCGTTAAACGCCTAGAAAGAGATGTTGTTGTCTTGCCTATATACTGGGTTTTTTGGAGCTTACAGTCCCCAAGTGGGCATTTGAAGGCATAGACGACGTTAGTCTCTTTTAAAGCGTTCTGTTTTGTGTCTGGAGAGTTTCTCATGAGTAGGCTGGCCGTTTTTCTGGTTTTATAGTAAATCGTCAGTTGTATCCTCTGATTTTTGTCTGTAGGGATAACGTTTCTATTAACAATATCTTTCAGGACCCTTTCCTCCGTTTTATGAGCTGTGGAAAAGAAGTTCCTGTAAAATAGTCTAATAGGGGGTATAGGTGTTGTGTTAGTTGTCTCTTCAGAGGTTGCATGGCTTTTCACTTTCCTTCTTATGATGTCTTCGATGAAACCATTGGAGAAGCCGTTATTGACTAGGACCTGCCTTA
>NC_091172.1:43491035-43521035 GCF_040958095.1 Procambarus clarkii | reverse complement strand
TGTAAATGATCCACACTATCTTGAAGCCTCGACAATTTAGTTAGCACGTCAATAACAGTTATATGGGTGGTTAATTCATATTGGGGATATTTACTCAAATCTATTGAAGGTTTCGGTAATCTACCTTTGGTTTCCAGGTAATCAAGACCTTTTAAAATACAAGTAATGTGTTTCTCTTTCGTTTTGTATTTATAGTGACGATCCATATCTGGATAATTAAAGTCGTCTAATTCTTCATATCCCAATGGCCACTTTGGCCACTCGTCACCATTATTACATGATTTCACTATTTTGTTGGTAGTTTTGAGATCATCATTTGAATAAAAGGTCACTAAAATATTTTTAAGTTTTGCAGTATCATACTTTTTTCTAAAGAATAAAATATAGTTGATCATTTCATTTACTGACGACGTCATTATGTATTCGTTTTTGGTAAATGAATGGAATAGTTAAGTGAAATTCTAAATTTTTATTACTTATATACACTTCTTGCCCAAATTTTATTTCTAATTAGCACCGCCTTATAAGACAATATGCCGATTCCCAGCGAAAATGTAGTGTTTTTAGTAAAAGAAACTGCACAAAGAGAAGTCCAGCTGACCCATCCCCCTACGTAAATTTATGTGTTCTCCTTTTTGGTTGAATGGATGGATAGTTAGTGAAATTCTAAATTTTTATTACTTTTATACTTCTTGCTAATTAATTTGTGACAATAGTTACTGAAAACTTTGTTTTCATTGAATCTGTACTTATTTTTTTTTTCTTACTCATTGCACATAAAGGGTTTTATTTTGCTTGAATGTACTCACAAATAGTTGATCAGTTAACATTTTTACCTCATTTTCTTTTTAATTTCATTTAACAATTCCAAGGTTATATATATTATATAGAAATAGAAATTTAGTAGCCACATTCCTACTAACATTTGGAATATTCAGCTGCACAAACTTTTTAAAACCATGGTATCCATATTTCCCTTTAAATCTTTTACATCTTCGATTACATCAAGTTCCCAAATAGAAAAATATTTAGACCAATCATGCTCGTATGGTGTAGATATTACTTTAGAACCATGTATAATTAAATTAAGACTAAAGCCACAAGAAATTGTAATTGTAAATGTTTATGCTATAAAAATATGGATGGGATCTACTCAAGAAGGATATCCTGCGGCATCCCAATTACAATTTATACTGCGAGTCGTAGTTAGGGAGGATGAAAATTATTGTTCTTATATGTTTGTGGAACTCTTCTTTAACATTGACCAAAGAACCAGCATGTTCTGTGAACATAATTTCAAGTATTCACATGATCCGGATTACTTAAAATTGCCTATCGCGGGATATAGGTCCTACGCCAAAGATCCTTCCATATTTCTGATGATGATACAAGCTTCCAATCAGGAACGAGAAGCTCTGAGAGAGATAATGATAGCAGACGGAATATCGATTCCATCGTCATTTTGTAAAGTTGATCAGGGTGCGCTGAAAAGGGTTATGTCCCTCAAACAATATTTGAATCGGCATTATTATTTTAGGTACATGATGTTTAAAAATATACGTTGGGAATTAACCCGAGATGTGAGAGATTACGAAGCATGGTTGAAAAATAAAAAATGGCTTAACTACGTTAATCACAGGATGATTCAACATAGACCCTTTTGTTTATATGATGAATATTTTCATGACGTGTATGAAGATAGAATTTATAATATATGGTCTACACATTATACATTTCGGGTTTTCAGTGATGGTGATGAAAAGTGTGATGATATATGTTGTATTGCGCTACGAAACCTTGACCGAATTTATCATTTAAATTCGGCGAAGAGCGAATTAATTGCTCGAATAGTGGCAAAAGAATATGGATTATTTTATATACGAAAGGTAAAACGCGTACTTTTCATAACCCGAAATCCCCATCTCTTTATGAACCTCATTCAAACGGGAGAAAAGGAAGAAATCTGTCGTTTTATTATATAAGACGAAGGTTTATCATCATCATCATCATCATCACCACCACCTCCATGTAAAAACACCTACAACCCAAATAGTTTGCAGGCAATGTGCGTCAATCAATTTGTGAATTCCTTTTTGGATATTAATAGAATGGGATATTGGACCGTGGCCTGCTTACGTAGAGCAATCAACACCAACCCTAATATTCCTCATTTATTTAAACACCAATTAATCAACGAAGTTCAACGGAATCTAATGATTAGATCTTGGGAAAAAGCAGTGGCTGATGAACCAACTACTGAACTTTTATTTTTTTAAGAACAGATTCAATGAAAAAGTTTTTTACTGAATTGAAAATATTTGTTTATTATTCTTATAATAAATAAATCAAAAGTTGGGATTAAATAATGAAAAAACATTGATGAATCTTAATAATGTAATAATGCCCAATCAATTAATTTACATATCAATCTTTACATTAGAAAGGGAACTTAAGTGACTGACTGGACTCTGGCCGATGGTAGATTTAACCAGTTCAGTTATCATTTTCTCCACTTCAGAGTTACGTACTTCTTCCGTTAGTCGCAAGGCAACATCTTGTAAATGATCCACACTATCTTGAAGCCTCGATAATTTAGTTAGCACCTCAATACCAGTTATATGGGTGGTTAATTCATATTGGGGATATTTAGCCAAATCGATTGAAGGTTTCGGTAATCTACCTTTGGTTTCCAGGTAATCAAGGCCTTTAAAAATACAAGTAATGTGTTCGTCTTTCGTTTTGTATTGATCCTTGTAATCCATCATATCTGGATAATTAAATTCGTCTAATTCATAATGGCCACTTGTCATCATTATTACATGATTTCACTATTTTTTTGGTAGTTTTGAGATCATCATTTGAATAAAAGGTCACTAAAATATTTTTAAGTTTTGCAGTATCATACTTTTTTCTAAAGAATAAAATATAGTTGATCATTTCATTTACTGACAACGTCATTATGTATTCGTTTTTGGTAAATGAATGGAATAGTTAAGTGAAATTCTAAATTTTTATTACTTATATACACTTCTTGCCCAAATTTTATTTCTAATTAGCACCGCCTTATAAGACAATATGCCGATTCCCAGCGAAAATGTAGTGTTTTTAGTAAAAGAAACTGCACAAAGAGAAGTCCAGCTGACCCATCCCCCTACGTAAATTTATGTGTTCCCATTTATCATTTAAATTCGGCGAAGAGCGAATTAATTGCTCGAATAGTGGCAAAAGAATATGGATTATTTTTTGCAGGCAATGTGCGTCAATCAATTTGTGAATTCCTTTTTGGATACTACTAGAATGGGATATTGGACCGTGGCCTACTTACGTAGAACAATCAACACCAACCCTAACATTCCTCATTTTTTAAAACACCAATTAATCAACGAAGTTCCACGGAATCTAATGATTAGATCGTGGGAAAGAGCAGTGGCAGATGAACCAACTACTGAACTTTTATTTTTTTAAGAACAAATTCAATGAAAAAGTTTTTTACTGAATTGAAAATATTTGTTTATTATTCTTCTAATAAATAAATCTAAAGTTGGTAGCAAATGCTAAAAAAAAAATTGATGAATCTAAATAAGGTATTAATGCCCAATCAATTAATTCACATGTCAATCTTTACATTAGAAAGGGAACTTAAGTGACTGACTGGACTCTGGCCGATGGTAGATTTAACCAGTTCAGTTATCATTTTCTCCACTTCAGAGTTACGTACTTCTTCCGTTAGTCGCAAGGCAACATTTTGTAAATGATCCACATTATCTTGAAGCCTCGACAATTTAGTTAGCACCTCAATACCAGTTATATGGGTGGTTAATTCATATTTGGGATATTTTGCCAAATCGATTGAAGGTTTCGGTAATCTACCTTTGGTTTCCAGGTAATTAAGACCTTTAAAAATACAAGTAATGAATTCGTCTTTCGTTTTGTATTGATCATTGTAATCCATCATATCTGGATAATTAAATTCGTATAATTCATATGGCCACTCATCACCATTATTACATGATGCCACTATTTTTTTGGTAGTTTGGAGATCATCATTTGAATAAAAGGTTACTAAAATATGTTTAAGTTTTGTAGTATCATACTTTTTTCTAAAGAATAAAATAAAGTTGATCATTTCATTTACTGATGTCGTCATTATGTATTCGTTTTTGGTAAATGAATGAAATAGTTAAGTGAAATTCTAAATTTTTATTACTTATATACTTCTGGCCAAAATTTAATTTCTAATTAGCGACAATAGTTGCTGAAAACTTGTACTTTTGATAATGATTAGTTCCCCTTTTTATACCCTTCGACTTAATACTAAATAACCGCAATTTTTGTTATCTCAATATTTTATTGAGAATGCTCTTGGTCTTCTTTCATCTTTAACATAAAATAAAAAAAATACAACTGTCTTCATCACACATATGGGCTTTTTTGTTGCTGAGTGACTTCAAATATTCAGCCTGGTTGATTCTCTGACTGAATTCTTCACCACATATATTTATGAACAGTCAGTAGGTGTACGCAAACCAAAGTAATGGTTGAATCTGGATATAGGTTTTTTTTTGGTTGCCTCTGTAGTTCAATTTTCTCACACACCTCCCTTATATGTTTAAATGATTTTCACTGATATGGGTTCCTTAATAGGCGTTGGTGGTGATTGATTAAGAGAAAGTGGGGTTCTATGTGGCAACTACTTCATCTTGTAGTGTCAGTCTTGGGGATAAAACGAAGGTGGGGGGAGGGGGGTTTATGATGGTGATAGTAGTGACGGCAGAGGCACTGAAGTTGAGGCAGCAGCCACTTCAAATTTTTTTATCTTCGTCTGGAAACAAAAATGATGATAGTAGGGGTGACGGGATTCACTTAGTTTACGCAGATGTTCCAGTGGACCACCACTGTTAAATAGTAGATATATTATAAATATGCTAACCTTTAAATTCACTTTTTTTTGCTTAACTTCTTCGTCTCTCTCTCTCTCTCTCTCTTTCTCTCCGAATTTCATTAACTTTCTGCAGCCCACAAGTTAAGGGAAAGGAGGAGTTGATGATGAAGGTAGTGGTGGTGGTTCTTCTTCAACGATCCTGGAGAAGAAATTGCAGGTGCTGCCTCCATACCAGACAAGTCCAACTGACACTGATATGTATCAATTGACAGCACCCTATGTCATCACCTTCCTTCCCTCCCCCCCCCCATCTCAACATAAACAATGGGTCAAGTCATTTTTAATCGACCAATTACTGACCGACCCACTTTCTTTGCTAAAACGGCAGTTGATCAGCAAACATTTTACCTCATTTTTTTTCACATGATTCATGCTATTATTGACCAATTGAAGAATATCATTGTATACTAATTTATATTATTAATATGTGTATATTAATTTTATTTAACAGTTCTAAAGTTATATGTATAGAAATATAAATTTAGTAACCACACTCCTACTAACATTCGGAATATTCAGTTGCACAAAGCTTTTAAAACTATGGTATCCATATTTCCCTTGAAATCTTTTACATCTTCGATTACATCATATTCCCAAATAATGAAATATATCATCAAATATGGTTCACATGGTATAGATATTATTTTAGAACCATTTATAAATCAAATACCATTTAAACCCCAAATTGTAAATGTTTATGCTATAAAAATATGGATGGGATCTACTCAAGAAGGATATCCTGCGGCATCCCAATTACAATTTATACTGTGAGTTGCAAATAATGAGGATGGAAAATTTTATTGTTTCTATAGGTTTTTGGAAATCTTCTCTAACATTGACCAAAGAACCATCATGTTCTGTGAACATAATTTCAAGTATCCCCATGATCCGGATTACTTAATAGTGCCTATCGCGGGATATAGATCCTACGCCAAAGATCCTTCCATATTTCTGATGATGATACAAGCTTCCAATCAGGAACGAGAAGCTCTGAGAGAGATGATGATAGCAGATGGAATATCGATTCCATCTTCATTTTGTAAAGTTGATCAGGCTGCGGTGAAAAGGCTTATGTCCCTCAAACAATATTTGAATCGGCATTATTATTTTAGGTATATGATGTTTAAAAATATATGTTGGGAATTAACCCGAGATGTGAGAGATTACGAAGCATGGTTGAAAAATAAAAAATGGCTTAACTACGTTTATCGCAGGATGAAACAACATAAACCCTATTGTTTACATGATGGATCTTTTTATAACGAGCCTCGTCAAGATATAATTTATAGGGACCCCAACTATGAAATTAGATCTCATTTGGGGGTACCCAAATATTGTAATGACTGGCGGGATAGAGATTCTATTTTTCGGGTTTTCAGTGATGGTGATAAAAAGTGTGATGATATATGTTGTATTAGGCTAGGAAACCTTGACCGAATTTATCATTTAAATTCGGCGAAGAGCGAATTAATTGCTCGAATAGTGGCGAAAGAATACGGATCATTTTATGTAGAAAAGGTAAAAGGCGTACTTTTCATAACCCGAAATCCCCATCTCTTTATGGACCTCATTCAAACGGGAGAAAAGGAAGAAATCTGTCGTTTTATTATAGAAGACGAAGGTTTATCATCATCATCATCATCATCACCACCACCTCTATGTAAAAACACCGACAAGCCAAATAGTTTGCAGGCAATGTGCGTCAATCAATTTGTGAATTCCTTTTTTGGATATTAATAGAATGGGATATTGGACCGTGGCCTGCTTACGTAGAGCAATATACACCAACCCTAATATTCCTCATTTTTTTAAACGCCAAATAATCAACGAAGTTCAACGGAATCTAATGATTAGATCTTGGGAAAGAGCAGTAGCAGATGAAACAACTACTGAATTTCCAGTAGAAATTAATAATGAAGACAAATATTATCATTTATACGGTAGTATAATATATGGTTGGTAGTATAACACTGTAATTCAATCAAAACAATTTTTCAAAAAAAAAACACCTGGCCTATTTGACGAATCTGGCCTTACAATATACAACTTCCACATATGAATTTAATCAGTTCCTAGAGACATGTTGTAGCAGTGCAGCCAAAGGAGAAGAAGAAGAAGAAGAAGAAGAAGAAACACAATTAGATAATCCCAATCCTAAGGTATTTATAATATATCTACTATTTAGTAGTCGAAGGGTATAAATAAGGGGAACTAATCATTATCAAAAGTACAAGTTTTCAGCAACTATTGTCGCTAATTAGAAATTAAATTTTGGCCAGAAGTATATAAGTAATAAAAATTTCGAATTTCACTTAACTATTCCATTCATTTACCAAAAACGAATAAATAATGACGTCATCAGTAAATGAAATGATCAACTTTATTTTATTCTTTAGAAAAAAGTATGATAATACAAAACTTAGAAAGATTTTAGTAACCTTTTATTCAACTGATGAACTCATAGCAACCAAAAAAATAGTGGCATCATGTAATAATGGTGATAAGTGGCCATATGGATTAGACGAATTTAATTATCCAGATAGGATGGATTACATGGATCAATACACAATGAACCACGAATTCGTTACAGATATTTTTATAGGTCTTAATTACCTGGAAACCAAAGGTAGATTACCGAAACCTTCAATAGATTTTGCTAAATATCCCAAATATGAATTAACCACCCTTATAACTGGTATTGAGTTGCTAACTAAATTATCGAGGCTTCAAGATAGTGTGGATCATTTACAAAATGTTGCCTTGCGACTAACGGAAGAAGTATGTAAAACTCTGAAATACAGAAAATGATAACTGAACTGGTTAAATCTATCATCGGCCAGAGTTCAGTCAGTCACTTAAGTTCCCTATCTAATGTAAAGAATGATATGTGAATTAATTGATTGGGCATTATTACATTATTAAGATTCATCAATGGTTTTTATTTATACTTTTAGCATTTGCTTCCAACTTTAGATTTATTTATTAGAATAATAATAAATTCAGTAAAATAAAAGTCCAATAGTTGGTTCTTCTGCCACTGCTCTTTCCCACGATCTAATCATTAGATTCCGTTGAACTTCGTTGATTAATTGGCGTTTTAAAAAAGAATGAATATTACGAATGGTGTTGATTGCTGTACGTAAGCAGGCCACGGTCCAATTATTAATATCCAAAAAGGAATTCACAAATTGATTGACGCACATTGCCTGCAAACTATTTGGAGGTGGTGGTGATGATGATGATGATAAACCTTCGTCTTCTATAATAAAACGACAGATTTCTTCCTTTTCTCCCGTTTGAATGATGTCCATAAAGAGATGGGGATTTCGGGTTATGAAAAGTACGTGGCATACCATTTCTACATAAAATGATCCGTATTCTTTCACCACTATTCGAGCAATTAATTCGCTCTTCGCCGAATTTAAATGATAAATTCGGTCAAGATTTCGTAGCCTAATACAACATATATCATCACACTTTTCATCACCATCACTGAAAACCCGAAATGTATAATTTTTAGACCATTTATCACAATATTTGGGTAAAAAAAAAAAAAATTACATTGACGTTCATAGTTGGGGTCCCTATAAATTATATCTTCACGAGGGTCGTTACAACCAAATTTTTTATGTAAACAATAGGGTCTATGTTGTTTCATCCTGTCATCAATGCAGGTAAGCCATTTTGTATTTTTCAACCATGCTTCGTAAGCTCTCAAATCTCGGGTTAATTCCCAACGTATATTTTTAAACATCATGTGCCTGAAATAATAATGCCGATTCAAATATTGTTTGAGGGACATAAGCCTTTTGACTGCAGCCTGATCAACTTTGCTACATGGCGATGGAATCGATATTCCATCTGCTATCATCATCTCTCTCAGAGCTTCTCGTTCCTGATTGGAAGCTTGTATCATCATAAGAAATATGGAAGGATCTTTGGCGTAGGACCTATATCCCGTGATAGGCAATTTTAAGTCATAATGACAGGGGTCCTGGAAATTCTGTCCACAGAACATGATGCTTCTTTGGTCAATGTTAGAGAAGAGTTCCACAAACATATAAGAACAATATCTTTCATGCTCCTTAACTACGACTCACAGTATAAATTGTAATTGGGATGCCGCAGGATATCTTTTTCGAGTAGATCCCATCCATATTTTTATAGCATAAACATTTACAATTACAATATTGCGTTTAAGAAATGGCTTTAATTTAATTATACATGGTTCTAAAGTTGTATTTAAAAGATAAGAATTATCTTTGTCTAAATATTTTTCTATTTGGGAACTTGATGTAATCGAAGATGAAAAAGATTTAAAGGGAAACATTGATAAAATGTTTTTTAAAAGCTTTATGCAGCTGAATATTCCGAATGTTAGTAGGAGTGTGGCTACTAAATTTCTATTTCTATATATATAACTTTAGAACTGTTAAATAAAATTAATATACAAATATCCCCAATATAAAATAACTACCCATATAACTGTTATTAAGGTGCTAACTAAAGCTAGTGTGGATCAGTTACAAAATGTTACCTTGCGATTAATGGAAGAAGTAGGTAACTCTGAAGTGCAGAAAATGATAACTGAACTGGTTAAATCTACCATTGGCCAGAGTCCAGTCAGTCACTTAAGTTCCCTTTCTAATGTAAAGAAATATGTGAATTAATTGGTTGAGCATTATTACATTACTAAGATTCATCAATGGTTTTTATTTATACTTTTAGCATTTGCTCCCAACTTCAAGATTTATTTATTATAAGAATAATAAACAAGTATTTTATAACATAATCAATTCAGTAAAATAGTTTAAAATACTACACAGTGCTTTGTGTCTTTTACACAATCCCAATAAATATGTCACCACTGTTTTAGCCACGTGAACGAGTTTCATTAAATAGCAGTGGTCGTCAGCGTCACTAAACAATACAAAATGTATGAATTGAGTTGGCCAATGCTCCTCAATGTGTGTATGTTACAAAAACCTGGTAACGTTGGTTGAGTGATTTTTTTCTACATAGGCTGGGAGGGATGAGAGTAGAAGGCAAGGAGGGAGATACTGCACATTACCTCACCCCTAACACCTCCCCACCTCCTTCCTTCTCTCCTGCTTGATACCTGCCTTCCTCAAGCATAATCAACCAGGCGGCGACGCGACCGTGTTTCCTCAAGACACGAACACTCGAGCAAAACACGTTGGCTTCTCCCGGTAAAAGGGCTTGCAAGCTTTTCAATCTCTTTACTCCTGGAAAGGCTTAACTGATACTATCTGCGGGCAAAGCGTGTTTACCGCACACGCACACACGCACACGGGGAATTGATAAGGTAGAAAAGGATGAATTATTTAACATGGGTGGTACACACACAAGGGAACACAGGTGGGTATTGAGTACCCACATGAGCCACAGGGACGTTAGAAAGAACTTTTTCAATGTCAGTAGTTAACGGATGGAATGCACTAGGCAGTGGTGTGGTGGAGGCTGACTCCATACACAGTTTCAAATGTAGATATGATAGAGCCCAATAGGCTCAGGAATCTGTACACCAGTTGATTGACAGTTGAGAGGCGGGACCAAAGAGTCAGAGCTCAACCCCCGCAAGGTAAGCAAAATTAGGCAAGTACACAGGGCCTGGCGGCTGAGTGGACAGCGCTCTAGGGTGGTAGTCCTAAGGGCCCGGGTTTGATCCCCAGAAAAAAAAGCAGAAACAAATGGTCATTTTCTTTCACCCTGGTGCTCCTGTTCACTCGGTAGTAAATAGGGAACCACCACGGACAGGAGTACACCCATACACATATTTCACCTCCCTACTGAGAGAGCGGGAAGATGCCCCCCCCCCCCTTCCCTACTGTGAGAGCGGGAAGATGGCCCCCCCTCCCCTCCTTCCCTACTGTGAGAGCGGGTAATTTACTCCAACTCAAATCATCTTTTTCTTTACCACTTCTCGGCCAAAGAAGCATAATCCAAGTTTATAATAGGATCTTTTACTAAAGAAGCATAAAATAATGTATATATATCCAACTCATCAAGACATCCCTGCTGGCTCAAGTACTCCAGTGTGACGGCTATTTTTTCATCTATCAATTTATCAAGTTTTTGTGATTTAGCCATAAATGCAGCCTTGCTCCGTTCAGCTATATTATCATCTAATGTCAAATCTTCCACGGCTCTCTTCCAGGAACTAACCATTAGACTCCATTTAAGTTCATCATCGATAAATTGATATTTAAAAGAATCCGGGATCTGGAGGGTGGAAACCATTTCTTCGCAAAGAGTGGCCGCTGTCCAACCCCATTCTGTTGTTCTAACATCCAAAAAATAACTTGTAACTGCCCGAGTACATATAGCTCGTAAACGATTGTTATATTTGTGCGGAGATGTTGATAAACCCTCGTCTCGAACGATAAAACTATAAATTTCATCCTTGTTCCCCGTTTGAATAATATCCACAAAGAGTTTGAGATCTCGGGTTAGAAAAAGAATACATTCAGATAGTACGTCAAATGGGGTGCTATAAGTTACTATGATCATTTCGAAATAAATTTCTCCATAATTTTTCACATGCATGCGTGCAATTAGTTCACCATATGAATTCACACATGGTTCCATGTTTCTTCCATCACCATCATCATGCCACCAGTTACCAAATTGATTCACATGATACACTCTGTCGATGTGATTTAACAAATGATCAGTACCACAAAAAATTTCAGAGTATTCTTCCTCACAATCGCTAAATACCCGATATGTGGTAGTAGTGTCCTTATTCCAAAGTATGGTGTAACCAATTTTCCCACAGTCATACATATGCACGAACCTTCTAAAAAAAAACTTAAAACTGGGTTTCATGTGCAACTTTGTTAGTTGAAACTCTCTGTCGTTGAACAAGCAATATTTTTCGTGTTGAATTCTCTTTTCATGAGCGTATTCAGACCATTCTTGGCCATATAACCATGCTTCGAAAGCAATACCCAGCAAACAATTTTAGGTTGCCACAACATATCTGGAAAGTATTTGAAAGTATTGGAAACGTTTGTTTTATCGTATCAGATACGATATTGTGTGTGGACTTAAATAGGTTTCCAAAACTTATAACCAAGACATATGTATCTAACACTAATTTGAGATGTGGCAACTTTACACTCCTAACATGAGTCATTCATAATCCATTCATACACCAATATGAATCTCTTATGAAAGGTTTGAGCCAATAATCTGAACCATTTTCACATCTTTGTGTTTAAAGTTAAGTTTCTTGAAATTAAATTATATTTTATATTATATTATTTTTATTATATTTTATATTATATTATTATTTTCAATTTAAATATTAAAACCAATTTAAGGGTAAAAAAAATCTAAGAATTTATATTTCTTTTATTATTTACTAACAATTATAATTATTTACTAACGGAGAGAGGGGAGGCTGGACGGCGGAGAGTGGCGGCTGTGGCGGACAGTGGCGGCGGTGGCGGATAGTGGCGGCGGGCGGACAGTGGCGGCGGGCGGACAGTGGCGGCGGCGGGCGGACAGTGGCGGCGGGCGGACAGTGGCGGCGGTGCCGGATAGTGGCGGCGGGCGGACAGTGGCGGCGGCGGGCGGACAGTGGCGGCGGTGGCGGATGGTGGCGGCGGGCGGGCGGACAGTGGCGGCGGGCGGGCGGACAGTGGCGGCGGGCGGGCGGACAGTGGCGGCGGGCGGACAGTGGCGGCTGTGGCGGATAGTGGCGGCGGGCGGACCGTGGCGGCTTTGGCGGCGGTGGTGGACAGTGGCGGCGGGCGGACAGTGGCGGCGGCGGGCGGACAGTGGCGGCGGCGGGCGGACAGTGGCGGCGGTGGGCGGACAGTGGTGGCGGCGGGCGGACAGTGGTGGCGGCGGGCGGACAGTGGCGGCGGTGGGCGGACAGTGGTGGCGGCGGGCGGACAGTGGAGGCGGTGGGCGGACAGTGGTGGCGGCGGGCAGACAGTGGTGGCGGCAGGCGGACAGTGGTGGCGGCGGGCGGACAGTGGTGGCGGCGGGCGGACAGTGGTGGCGGTGGCAGACAGTGGTGGCGGTGGCAGACAGTGGTGGCGGTGGCGGACAGTGGTGGCGGTGGCGGATAGTGGCAGCGGGCGGACAGTGGCGGCGGTGGCGGATAGTGGCGGCGGGCGGACAGTGGCGTCGGGCGGACAGTGGCGGCGGGCGGACAGTGGCGGCGGTGGCGGATAGTGGCGGCGGGCGGACAGGGTTGGCGGCGGGCGGACAGGGTTGGCGGCGGGCGGACAGTGGCGGCGGTGGCGGATAGTGGTGGCGGGCGGACAGACAGTGGCGGCGGGCAGACAGTGGCGGCTGTGGCGGATAGTGGCGGCGGCGGGCGGACAGTGGTGGCGGCGGGCGGACAGTGGTGGCGGCGGGCGGACAGTGGTGGCGGCGGGCGGACAGTGGTGGCGGTGGCGGACAGTGACGGCGGTGGCGGACAGTGGCGGCGGTGGCGGACAGTGGCGGCGGTGGCGGACAGTGGCGGCGGTGGCGGACACTGGCGGCTGTGTCTGGCGGTGGTGGCGGGCGGTGGCGGGTGGCGGCGTCTGTGATGAGTGGTGGCGGCTGGCGGTGGTGGGTGGTGGCGGCGGCGGTGGTGGGTGGTGGTGGCGGCGGCGGCTGGTGGTGGAGGGTGGTGGCGGCGGTGGTGGTGGGTGGTGGTGGCGGCGGCGGCTGGTGGTGGTGGGTGGTGGTGGCGGCGGTGGTGGTGGGTGGTGGTGGCGGCGGTGGCTGGTGGTGGTGGCGGCGGGTGGTGGGTGGCGGCGGCGGCTGGTGGTGGTGGGTGGTGGGTGTGTGGCGGCTGTGGTGGGTGGTGGTTAGCGGTGGCGGGCGGTGGCGGGCGGCGGCGGCTGTGGTGGGTGGTGACGATCGGCGGTGGGGGGGGCTGGTGGCGGCTGGCGGTGGCGGCTTGCGGTGGCGACTGTGGCAACGGGCGGTGACGGCTGATAGCGGGCGGTGGTGGCGGCTGGTGGCAGGTGGTGGTGGCGGTGGTGGCGGCTGGTGGTGGCGGCTGGTGGTGGTGGCAGCTGGTGGCGGCTGGTGGTGGTGGCAGCTGGTGGCGGTGATGGCGGCTGGTGGTGGTGGTGGTGGCGGCTGGTGGTAGTGGCAGCTGGTGGTGGTGGTGGTGGTGATGGCGGCTGGTGGCGGGCGGTGGCGGCTTGTGGCGGCTGGTGGTGGCGGCGGTGGTGGGTGGTGGTGGTGGGTGGTGGTGGCGGCTGTGGTGGGTGGTGGCGGTGGTGTAGGCGGCGGCTGTGGTGGGTGGTGGCGGCGGCGGCGGTGATGGGTGGTGGCGGCGGCGGTGGTGGTGGTGGCGGTGATGGGTGGTGGCGGCGGTGGTGGTGGCGGCGGCGGCGGCTGGTGGTGGTGGGTGGTGGTGGTGGGTGGTGGCGGCGGGTGGCGGTGGTGGGTGGCGGTGGTGGGTGGCAGTGGCTGGTGGCGGCTGGTGGTGGGAGGTGGCGGCGGGTGGTTAGTGGCGGTGGTGGGTGGCGGTGTTTGGTGGCGGGTGGCGGCTGGTGGCGGCTGGTGGTGGGTGGCGGCTGGTGGTGGGTGGTGGCAGGTGGCGGCTGGTGGTGGGTGGTGGCGGGTGGCGGCTGGTGGTGGGTGGCGGCTGGTGGCGGGTGGCGGCGGGTGGCGGCTGGTGGTGGGTGGCGGGTGGCGGCGGGTGGCGGCTGGTGGTGGGTGGTGGCAGGTGGCGGCTGGTGGTGGCTGGTGGCGGGTGGCGGCTGGTGGTGGGTGGTAGCGGCGGGTGGTGAGTGGCGGTGGTGGGTGGCGGTGGCTGGTGGCTGGTGGCGGGTGGTGGCGGGTGGCGGCTGGTGGTGGGTGGCGGGTGGCGGCGGGTGGTGGGTGGTGGCGGCGGGTGGTGAGTGGCGGTGGAGGGTGGCGGCGGCTGGTGGTGGGTGGTGGCGGGTGGTGGCGGGTGGCAGCTGGTGGTGGGTGGTGGCGGGTGGCGGCTGGTGGTGGGTGGTGGCGGCTGGTGGTGGGTGGTGGCGGGTGGCGGCTGGTGGCGGGTGGCGGCTGGTGGTGGGTGGCAGTGGGTGGCGGCGGGTGGCGGCTGGTGGTGGGTGGCGGCGGGTGGCGGCAGGTGGCTGGTGGTGCGTATTGGCGGGTGGCGGCTGGTGGTGGGTGGCGGCGGGTGGTGGGTGGTGGCGGGTGGCGGCTGGTGGTGGGTGGCGGCTGGTGGTGGGTGGTGGCAGGTGGCGGCTGGTGGTGGGTGGCGGGTGGCGGCGGGTGGTGGGTGGTGGCGGCGGGTGGTGAGTGGCGGTGGAGGGTGGCGGCGGCTGGTGGTGGGTGGTGGCGGGTGGCGGCTGGTGGTGGGTGGTGGCGGGTGGCGGCTGGTGGTGGGTGGCGGCTGGTGGTGGGTGGCGGGTGGCGGCGGGTGGTGGGTGGCGGTGGGTGGCGGCGGGTGGCGGCTGGTGGCGGGTGGCGGCTGGTGGCGGGTGGCGGCTGGTGGTGGCGGGTGGCGGCTGGTGGTGGGTGGTGGCGGGTGGCGGCTGGTGGTGGGTGGTGGCGGGTGGCGGCTGGTGGTGGGTGGCGGCTGGTGGTGGGTGGTGGCGGGTGGCGGCTGGTGGTGGGTGGTGGCGGGTGGCGGCTGGTGGTGGGCGGGCGGCGGGTGGCGGCTGGTGGTGGGCGGCGGGTGGTGGCTGGTGGCGGCCAGCTGGGACACACCCTTCACCACTGAAGGTCTGAGAACAACTAACCATATGTCTCTCTCACCACCACCAGCCTAGTGTTGTTGGCGGCTGGTGGTGGCGGGTGGCGGCTGGTGGTGGGTGGTGGCGGGTGGCGGCTGGTGGTGGGTGGTGGCGGGTGGCGGCTGGTGGTGGGTGGCGGCTGGTGGCGGGTGGTGGCGGGTGGCGGCTGGTGGTGGGTGGTGGCGGGTGGCGGCTGGTGGTGGCGGGTGGCGGCTGGTGGTGGGCGGGCGGCGGGTGGCGGCTGGTGGTGGGCGGCGGGTGGCGGCTGGTGGCGGCCAGCTGGGACACACCCTTCACCACTGAAGGTCTGAGAACAACTAACCATATGTCTCTCTCACCACCACCAGCCTAGTGTTGCCAGCTCGCGCTCTCAAAATGTTTCCTTCAAAGATTGTATATTATCTTTGAACAACAAGTTTGATTATCAAGGAAATAATGCATATATTATTGTCACATTAATACTGTGCAATATCTTATTACATTCCTGCTAAATAATTATAATTTGAAACAGGACAAAAAATCCAACATATATATAAAAACCAACATTAGAGATCACGAGGCCTAGGCCTCGCCTGTGACCACACATCCTGCCTCCCTGGCCTGCTACACTCACACACCTCACACTCTTAACTCTCTCATAATCACTCTCACTCTCTTACTCTGTCACTCTTACTCTCTGTCACTCTTACTCTCTGTCACTCTTACTCTCTGTCACTCTTACTCTCTGTCACTCTTACTCTCTGTCACTCTTACTCTGTCACTCTTACTCTGTCACTCTTACACTGTCACTCTTACTCTCTGTCACTCTTACTCTCTGTCACTCTTACTCTCTGTCACTCTTACTCTCTGTCACTCTTACTCTCTGTCACTCTTACTCTCTGTCACTCTTACTCTGTCACTCTTACTCTCTGTCACTCTTACTCTCTGTCACTCTTACTCTCTGTCACTCTTACTCTCTGTCACTCTTACTCTCTGTCACTCTTACTCTGTCATTCTTACTCACTCTCAGTCACCCTTACCCATTCATACTCACTCTCTCACTCTTACTCTCATACTCTTACTCTCAATTACTCTTACTCTCAATCACTCTTACTCCCAATCACTCCTACTCCCAATCACTCCTACTCCCAATCACTCCTACTCTCATTCTTACTCTTACTCCCAATCACTCTTACTCTCAATCACTCTTATTCTCATTCTTACTCTTACTCTCACTCTTACTCTTACTCCCATTCAATCTTACTCCCAATCACTCTTACTCTCAATCACTCTTACTCTCAATCGCTCTTACTCTCAATCACTCTTACTCTCATTCTTACTCTTACTCACTCTTACTCTCAATCACTCTTATTCTCATTCTTACTCCTACTCCCAATCACTCTTACTCCCAATCACTCTTACTCTCAATCACTCTTACTCCCAATCACTCTTACTCTCAATCACTCTTACTCTCAATCACTCTTACTCTCAATCACTCTTACTCCCATTCTTACTCTTACTCACTCTTACTCTCAATCACTCTTATTCTCATTCTTACTCCTACTCCCAATCACTCTTACTCCCAATCACTCTTACTCTCAATCACTCTTACTCCCAATCACTCTTACTCTCAATCACTCTTACTCTCAATCACTTTTACTCTCAATCACTCTTACTCTCAATCACTCTTACTCTCACTAACTCTCAATCACTCTTACTCTCACTCTAACTCTCAATCACTCTTATGCACTATTACTCACTCTTTCTCTCAGTCATCCTAACTCACTCTCATACTCACTCTTACTCTGTCACTCTTACTCTCTGTCACTCTTACTCTCTGTCACTCTTACTCTCTGTCACTCTTACTCTCTGTCACTCTTACTCTGTCACTCTTACTCTCTGTCACTCTTACTCTCTATCACTCTTACTGTCATTCTTACTCTGTCACTCTTACTCACTCTCAGTCACCCTTACCCATTCATACTCACTCTCACTCTTACTCTCATACTCTTACTCTCAATTACTCTTACTCTCAATCACTCTTACTCCCAATCACTCCTACTCCCATTCACTCCTACTCTCAATCACTCCTACTCTCATTCTTACTCTTACTCTCACTCTTACTCCCAATCACTCTTACTCCCAATCACTCTTACTCTCAATCACTCTTACTCTCAATCACTCCTACTCTCATTCTTACTCCTACTCACTCTTACTCTCAATCACTCTTATTCTCATTCTTACTCTTACTCTCACTCCCAATCACTCTTACTCCCAATCACTCTTACTCTCAATCACTCTTACTCTCAATCACTCTTACTCTCATTCTTACTCTTACTCTCAATCACTCTTACTCTCACTCTTACTCCCAATCACTCTTACTCTCAATCACTCTTACTCCCAATCACTCTTACTCTCAATCACTCTTACTCTCAATCACTCTTACTCTCAATCACTCTTACTCTCAATCACTCTTACTCTCACTAACTCTCAATCACTCTTACTCTCACTCTAACTCTCAATAACTCTTACTCACCCTTACTCTCACTCTTACTCATTCTGTCACCCTTACTCTCACTCTTACTCACTCTGTCACTCTTACTCACTCTCAGTCACTCTTACTTATACTCACTCTTACTCACACTTACACACTCTCTGGCACTCTCACTCACCTTCAGTCACTCTTACTCACTCTTACCCACTCTCGCTCACTCTTACTCACTCTAGTTAATAAGAACACGCCAATATAAGACAACAAAACGTTTTCAGATTCTTTCTCACCACTTTCCAGCAACTTTTATAATTTATATAAATTATCTTAGGGAATAATACATAAATTATATATTTAAACATGATATTAGTGTTTAGTGGAATGCATAAGGAGTCAAATTGTGTTAAAAAGAGCGATTTTTAGAAAATTTGGAAAACTACTTTTTTTTGTTCATATTATAACTAAATGGATTTTAAAGGTTTCACTCAGCCAATATATATCATTCACAATTTATTAATGAATTTTACAAAAAAACACCATAAATTTTATATTTAAACACGTAAAAACTATTTGTTTTACATTTGGAAGAAAATAATTGTAGAAAAACAATTTATAATTAAACCTTTCCCAGCAAACACAAATCATCTACACAACGTTCGCCTATCTCTTGCCATAGGTGTGGGAATGATTTGCATTGAGAATGGTACAGGAGAGCCTTTGAGAAACTTTTACTCAAAAAATCCAAACACAAAGGTTTAATTATAAATTGTTTTTCTACAATTATTTTCTTCCAAATGTAAAACAAATAGTTTTTACATGTTTAAATATAAAATTTATGGTGTTTTTTTGTAAAATTCATTAATAAATTGTGAATGATATATATTGGCTGAGTGAAACCTTTATAATCCATTTAGTTATAATTTGAACAGAAAAAAGTATTTTTCCAAATTTTCTAAAAATTGCTCTTTTTAACACAATTTGACTCCTTATACATTCCACTAAACACTATATCATGTTTAAATATATAATTTATGTATTATTCTCTAAAATAATTTATATAAATTATATAAGTTGCTGGAAAGTGGTGTTAAGGATTTTGAAAACATTTTGTTGTGTTAATATGTTCTTATTAACTATGTCTCAAGTTCACAGTTTATCAAACAAGAATATTAACATTCGTCAACTCTTAAAATCTTATATGTTATCTTGCTGGTGCAAAAAAGGGTGAATCTTTAGGAACAGCTATAGTATCTATATATCACAAATGGTGTTTTCCCTAACTCAAACAATGTAGGGTTTATTATTCTACACATATTTCTAATGACTCTTAGATGTTTACATTCTCTGAAGTATAATTGTGAAGGCTGTGTCCATCACTCTCAACACAGATTCTTAAACTCGTCTCTGCAGGTTCAACTATATAATTAGTTTCCATTTTGAATTTCCATGGACATTTGTATCCAAAATGAAACCAATGTGGTTTCCTTCAGCGCCTTCAGCCAGCACATTTGCTCATTCATTTCCACAGATTCCAACAAGGTAGGGGATTTACAGAAATTTGTATATTCATATTGTTATATATTAAAAATATGAATGCAGTTCAATATGATAAGACAAATACATGAGTTTATGATAAATTCGTTTTCTGTGATATACCATTGATATGCTCTTTTTTTCTTTAAACGGCAGACTAAACTAAAGTGCTCACATCAACAGATTTGATGTATAAATGGTCAACGCTCAACAGAGTTAGTATAAATGTATTAGTATAAATCTTACTTGTCTCATTGTTAATTCACATTCAATGTCAACTTGTGGTTTTGATGTGGCACGTTTGGCCAAGACACCCCACCCCATTATGCACCCCATACCCATCTTGTGGGCGGTTGTGGAAAGGGTTACAGAGGCACATAATGGGCTCAGGGACTGAACCCCACAATTCATTTAGCTAAGCAAGTTACAATCTTGATGAGCTAGTTACAAAATTCAATATAAGTCATCACATCAACAATGGGTTCGAGATCGACCTCAAGTACAGGTTCTAAATTAAGCAACTGACATATGTGGAGAGCTAGTATCAAAATTTATATGTTTGTCCTGCACACCGTCCCCCATCCAGTGGGCAGCGGTGGATAGGTTACAATCACTTAGTTGTTATCTACAGTTAGCAAACTGGGGATATTTGGCTAAAATTTCTGGTAGCAGATCATTTTGAATGAAATATTGACACATAGCTGGAACATTGGTTATAGAATTGTCTCTAAATTCATGTATCTTTTCGCACTCCATCACATAGTGACGGAGGGTGTGCGAATAATTTTGTTGACACAGTTTACATTTGGTCAGGTCTACATCAGCAGATAATGAGAATTCCCAGAGATACTTGTAACCGAGTCTAAGCCGAGCAGTAGTAACATCTAGAAGTCTGCTGATTTTATTGGATGATCCATAGATGTGTGGCTCCTCTTGTATGATATGTATGATAGATGGAATTACTAGTTCCAGTTTCTAGGCAGGCGATGAGTACTCACAATAACCTTAATTAAGCGTCAAAACAAAAATGTGTATACTCTTTTTACTCTCCTGACCTTAGTTCTCGAGCTATGTATTTCATTTTGGTACCAACGTGTTCGCAATAACATTCTCTAGAAGAAAATCAGCAAAAACGGTCACCAAAAGTTATATGAATACCAGCACCCAATAAATACCTACGTAGATGACTCGCCGTGAGTGCCCAAGAGCAACAAAATGTTTTTACTCTTGGGATTGTTATCACTTCCACACTTGTCCTACAGCGTTAATTTTGGTATCAATGTACTCGCAATGAAATTCCCAACACGGTGATATGAATATAAACGTAGAATAATGGTCGCTGCCCACCCGCAAGAGTGTGGGAAGTGGCGGAACTGTTACCCAGTATTGGTGACAAGACGACACATGGGCGATACAGTGCTTTGAAAGTTTATAATTATATCACTGTCCTGACATTATTATTGTATGTACGTCATTCATTTTTGTGCCAATGTTTTCGCAATAGAATGTTCTATGAGCCCGTAGGTAAAAAAGAGCAACAAAGCGTAAGATAGAATAGCACCATATATAAAACAACGCTGGTACATATCAGTGAGCGTCAAACACACACGAAATGTGTGTGTTTGATGGTGGGCAAACGATGTTTGATGTGTTTGATCAGGTGATGTCCTGATCCGCATAATTAAAGTATGAATTATGTTGAGAAAAAATAAGAAAAAAGGGAAAAAACAGGGGTGGGAGAAACATGACAGAAAAAGAGTAAAAATACAATTTGGTCAACAAAACAGCATTGTTTAAAATAAAAGATATGGATTGACATTTTGGGGGTTAGGTTGGTAGGTTACATTGAGTTAATTAGGTAGTACTTAGTGTTTATCTGTTATAGATAGGAGCTGCCTGGTATGGGCCAATAGGCCTTCTGCAGTTACCTTTGTTTTTATGTTTTTGCCCTGTAACCTAAATGGTTAGAGAGGCACATATATGGGCTTAGGGACTGAACCCCACACTACATTTAGCTAAGCTGGTTACAATCTTGATGATATAGTTACAAAATTCTGTATAAGTCGTCACATTATCAATGGGTTCGAGATCAACCACAATTTCCTGAATAGATATAACAAAGGGGATATTAATAGGGTATTAAAATTGTCAACACAAGATAGAACACGAAACAATGGGTATAAATTGGATAAGTTTAGATTTAGGAAAGATTTAGGTATTGTATGCACTAGCTCTATCTATAAATCCAACATTATGTTTGTAAATCAACTATGTATGTATGAAAAAAATGACTAATACGTTCGGCGAATGACTTTGACTTCAACTTCACTTTGACTTCGTTCATGTCATCGTATTTTCCGTAATATATAAAGGTTATGACAATGCAATTATATTATTGTGTGCAAATAAGTTTGAAATTTCATGTACCCTAAAAATATTAAAATAAAGAATAAGAATAATTAAATAATTGTTGTAGTAAATTGTCACACGTTCATCATACGCAAACGAACACACAGTTTGGAGCGTCAGTACAAGACCGCCGCCATTTTAAAACACGGCTTCGAATGTAAGTAATGTTTTTCTCGTACTAACACTGTGTTATACAATAGATTTGGTCTTGAATTCACAAATTTAGTTGTTACATCTGACAGAGTATGTTAGACGGTGTAATGCTGGTCCATGTTAACGTATTTGTGGGCTTGGTTGGTTTAAATGTGGAGGCGAGGCCTGGCAGTGCTGGTGTATGTGGAGGCGAGGCGAGGCCTGGCAGTGCTGGTGTATGTGGAGGCGAGGCCTGGCTGTGCTAGTGTGTATGTGGAGGCGAGGCCTGGCTGTGCTAGTGTGTATGTGGAGGCGAGGCATGTACAACACTCCCCAATAGGAAGAAAACCCACTGGGTTCTAGGCTAGGTTAGGCTTATCTGTAATAATTGAATTAAGCCTAGCAAAGCCTAGAACCTAGTTCAGTAATTTAAAAAATGTTGTAACTTGAAAAATGCCATTCAATACATTACACAATTTAAATATTTTCAGGCAATCAACACAACCCTCATGTTGGCTAACCCTCTCTCATGTTGGTCAATAATTTAATTATTTTTTTATGGAGTAATCTTTGCTGTTGAAATGTAGTCTTTTTGAGACTACATTTCAAATGTAGTGTGTGTGGAGGCGTGTATGTTAGGTATTACCTAATATACACGGTGTAATATATCTATCTGTGTGAAATAGATTAAATCCATTTATTTGATATTCAGCTAATAGTTCTGTATTTTCTACATTCATCCATGTTTTGGTAAGTGCAATAATATGTATTGTTTCATTGCAGATTAGAGATTCAAGATAGTTCTACATTTCCGAAGTACTGAAACGCGCGCCATACAGGCTTGGTGGATCTAGGTGCAAGGTAAAATTATTTACATTTACTTTTGTATTTATGTTTTGTATTTATATGCATATATGCATTTATATGCATTATTCTATAGAATAATAGATCTCGTAATAATTTTGCAAAAATAGTGGCATTTACTATTTTTAAAAGATTATTAAAAAATTTACTGATATGGTGCATTCGGAAGGGCGAAGAGGGAGAACGGCCTGTTGACATAGCTCGGGTGCAGGGGGGGGGGGGGTTGTGTAAAAGCCTGGTTTGTGCCTCGGAGAGGCTATGGGATCCAGTAAGTTCAGTAGAACTTCGGTTTCAACCCTTTTACCCTGTTGTAGCTCAGTCGATTAAGGCAGTGTCTGGGATGCTCCCGGACGCAGGTTCGAATCCTCGTCACGGCCCTTGTGGATTTGTTCATTTGATGCATCACGTTATTGTGATCTGTGTGTGTAATTCTTCACTTGCTACAGCAACAGGAATGTGTGTGTATGTATTTGTGTTGTTGAATATGACCGAAAGTGTAAGATTAATGATTCTAACACAAATCGTCTGAATATTTGTTTTTCTTCACTGTCGAGAGTAGTTAAAAAAATTTACTCGAGTTTATTTTCACACTTTATTTATGGTCCTTAAGTCCCTCTCCTTAATGCTGCTGCTGTTTCTCGCATCTTTGCATCGCTTGTATGTTTGGGGGTTTGGCCTCTTGCTATATATTGATTCCATTTGTGTGTGTTTGGGTCTCAGGCCCTCTCGCAATTTCTGTTGAACAAACCCCTTTTCCTAGTTCTGCATCTCTCCTTTGGTACAAATTTTGTTGTGCTTTTATCATATATTTCATAAAACTTGACATACATTTCATTTACTTCATGTCCTATCAGCAAGTGTTTGTCAAATTCTTTAAGGAAAGTTTATCATCCTGATTGCAGATCTCTAGCGATATTATGTCAACTTCTTGTGGATTCGCAATCATTATTTAATTTACCTTTAGGTGTTCTTTCACCAGCACAGCAACACTGTACCTCTCCCAACCAGTTTAAGATAAAAACTAAGTACTAACTAATTAACTCAATGTAACCTACCTTACCCCCAAAATGACAACCCATGTCTTCTATTTTAAACAATGCTGTTTTGTTGACCAAATTGTATTTTTGTTTTTTTCTGCAATGTTTCCCCCCCCCACCACTCTACCACCACATTGAGTTTAGTAGCTCTGTGCACGTCAGGTGCTGTTTAATATACAGACCTACTCCTCCATTTGACCTAGTTTCTCTATCACATCTATATCACTTTGTGCTTTAGCCCTGGTGGAGCTTGGTCCACCAGGCTGTTGTTTGGAGTGGCCCGCAGATCCACATACAGTCTGCATATGATATACAGTCTGTTGATCAATTAAACTACAGTAGTTAGTTTTTATCATCCGAATGCACCAATATGTGTTCATTCTTCCCAGATGAAGGAACTAGGTAATATTCATCATCTGAATGCACCATCTGATGCTTTAACACACTCATGATACACGAGAGGTTTAAAAAACTTTAAAACTTTTAAAACTTTTTGACCTATGTATTTAAAAGCAATTCTAAAGTTAAAAAGTGTAGCATAGGCCCCTCGCAGAATGTTCTTAATATGATCCTCAGGTTATAGTTTTCTATCTAAAACCACCCCTAGATCTCTTTCTTGATCAGAATTCTTTATAGATCTCAGAGGCTCGATCATAGAAACTGCTCTAAATCCTTGTTGGCCTGGATTGTGGAGGTCATTGGTCTCTATAAAACTAGTAATCTGACTCCTGATCACTCTCAAATAATTTTATTATGTGGGATGTTAGTGCAACTGGTCTATAATTCTTTGCTAATGCTTGTGTTGTGTTGTGTTGTTTTGGTAGTGATGTGCAATGTGTTGTTTTGGTAGTGATTCGTCCAGTTCTGGTAGTAGTGCGGTTGTTGTGTAGTGTAGTACTTGTGTGCTTGTTAATGACTTGTATTCCAGTCTTGTGGGTATCTCCTTTCCCCTACGGGCCAACTGCTTTGTTCTTACCTAGCATTTTGCTTTGTTTGGGTATGAATGTTTGTGTGCCGTATATTTTGCAAAATTTGCCATATATCTCATTATTTACTCCTCTGCCTAGCAACAAGTCTGTCTAATTATACTCATTAACTGTTTTTCAAAGTTCCCCATAGTGTCCTTTATTGAAATCGAGTTCATGAACCGTTTCAATGTTCTTATTTTCTTCTAGATTATATCTTAAAGTATATTTAAATGTTATTGTTATTATTGTTATTAAATGTTATTGTGACATTGCATTGCAATTGAGCTATGTTGTTTACCATACCGTTCATTTCGTGAGTATAAGTATAGATGCCACACTTGTGACAGGTAAAACCATGCCTTTTTTGAAAAACAGCACCGTCTGTTGCACGTAAGAGCAACCCACACTATATTATGTTGCGATATTATTTCAATATTTCCGATTGTATTGATAATTTGAATTTTCATAGATTTCAATTTATTTTCATTTCGATTTAATAATTTTGTGTGACATTGCATTGAAATTGAGCTGTGTTGTTTACCATACTGTTCATTTCATGAGTATAGTTTATTTTTTTATTTTTTTCATTTCATTTTTTTAGCTGTTCTTATTTTTCAGTGATGGGAATATCAGATCATTTGATGTTCCCAATTTTCTGATGGAAGCATCAGACCATTATAGAATGCATCGGATGAGGTAGTTTGGAATGGTGGGGAGGACGAGAGGGGGGTATGGTGGGGAAGACGAGGGGACAGAGGAGAGGGTAATGGTGGGGAGGACGAGGGGACTGGGGAGTTGGGGATGGTGGGGACAGGGGAATGCTGGGGAGGACAAAGGGACAGGTGAATGGGAGATGGTGGGGGAGGAAGAAGGACAGGGGAGGGGAAAATGGTAAGGAGGACGATGGGACAGGGAAGTGGGAATAGTGGGGATGATGTGGGGACAGGGAAGTGGGAAGGACGAGAGGACTGTGGAATGGGGAATAGCAAAGTGAATTATAATTATATATATTAATTAATTCTTATAAATTTCCAGAAGCCTGTATCAACACCCACACTAATGCAACTGAAAGAGATGTTGAGACAAGTATTGCTGATATGTTGAAGAACGCCCCAAACAAACTCGGTGGAAACAGATACAAGGTAAAGTTTGCCAATTTGCTGTAGTCTAATTCAATTTCTTTTTAGTAATCTTCGAGAACATTTATGCTATGAATAAGATAAAATAATGTAACTGATTTTGATTTATTTACTATTTATTATTTATTTACCGTTATTAGTATAATAGATCTCGTAATAATTTTGCAAAAATAATGGCATTTACTATTTTAAAAAGCTCGGGTGCAGGGGGGGGGGGTTATGTAAAAGCCTGGTTTGTGCCTCGGAGAGGCTATGGGATCCAGTAAGATCGTCCTTCCTTTCCTCCCTAGAATCTGGATGTAGCAGGTGCTCAATTGTCAAAAGTGAAAAATTGGTTTTGTCTTCCGAATGCACCATTTCTGTAAATTTGCTAATAATCTTTTAAAAATAGTAAATGCCATTATTTTTGCAAAATTATTACGAGATCTATTATACTAATAACGGTTTGATAAAATACAGTAGACTGCCTACTGGATAATAGTTCCAGTCCACCTGTAGACAGGGATCTCACATCAGCTTGTATATTATACAAGGATAAGATTTGATAAATTCAGTTATTTGACTGAACACTGGCTCTGTTTAAATCAGAGATTTAAACATACATAGTCTAACCTAGCTCCATAACTAACAGCCATTAGCCATTAACCATTCATGCACAGCCATCAGCTGGGCCATAGACCGGCAATTTTGCTTTTTTCCCAAGCCGGTCTGTTTTTTTTCGATGCCTCAGTGGCCCATGCACAGGTCCGTTCAAGGGGATTAAATAGCCGTTCTATGGCCCCAGGGTTTGTATTTTATCAAACTCTTATTAGAATAATAGATCTCGTAATAATTTTGCAAAAATAGTGGCATTTACTATTTTAAAAAGCTCGGGTGCAGGGGGGGGGGGGGGGTTATGTAAAAGCCTGGTTTGTGCCTCGGAGAGGCTATGGGATCCAGTAAGATCGTCCTTCCTTTCCTCCCTAGAATCTGGATGTAGCAGGTGCTCAATTGTCAAAAGTGAAAAATTGGTTTTGTCTTCCGAATGCACCATTTCTGTAAATTTGCTAATAATCTTTTAAAAATAGTAAATGCCATTATTTTTGCAAAATTATTACGAGATCTATTATACTAATAACGGTTTGATAAAATACAGTAGACTGCCTACTGGATAATAGTTCCAGTCCACCTGTAGACAGGGATCTCACATCAGCTTGTATATTATACAAGGATAAGATTTGATAAATTCAGTTATTTGACTGAACACTGGCTCTGTTTAAATCAGAGATTTAAACATACATAGTCTAACCTAGCTCCATAACTAACAGCCATTAGCCATTAACCATTCATGCACAGCCATCAGCTGGGCCATAGACCGGCAATTTTGCTTTTTTCCCAAGCCGGTCTGTTTTTTTTCGATGCCTCAGTGGCCCATGCACAGGTCCGTTCAAGGGGATTAAATAGCCGTTCTATGGCCCCAGGGTTTGTATTTTATCAAACTCTTATTAGAATAATAGATCTCGTAATAATTTTGCAAAAATAGTGGCATTTACTATTTTAAAAAGCTCGGGTGCAGGGGGGGGGGGGTTATGTAAAAGCCTGGTTTGTGCCTCGGAGAGGCTATGGGATCCAGTAAGATCGTCCTTCCTTTCCTCCCTAGAATCTGGATGTAGCAGGTGCTCAATTGTCAAAAGTGAAAAATTGGTTTTGTCTTCCGAATGCACCATTTCTGTAAATTTGCTAATAATCTTTTAAAAATAGTAAATGCCATTATTTTTGCAAAATTATTACGAGATCTATTATACTAATAACGGTTTGATAAAATACAGTAGACTGCCTACTGGATAATAGTTCCAGTCCACCTGTAGACAGGGATCTCACATCAGCTTGTATATTATACAAGGATAAGATTTGATAAATTCAGTTATTTGACTGAACACTGGCTCTGTTTAAATCAGAGATTTAAACATACATAGTCTAACCTAGCTCCATAACTAACAGCCATTAGCCATTAACCATTCATGCACAGCCATCAGCTGGGCCATAGACCGGCAATTTTGCTTTTTTCCCAAGCCGGTCTGTTTTTTTTCGATGCCTCAGTGGCCCATGCACAGGTCCGTTCAAGGGGATTAAATAGCCGTTCTATGGCCCCAGGGTTTGTATTTTATCAAACTCTTATTAGAATAATAGATCTCGTAATAATTTTGCAAAAATAGTGGCATTTACTATTTTAAAAAGCTCGGGTGCAGGGGGGGGGGGGTTATGTAAAAGCCTGGTTTGTGCCTCGGAGAGGCTATGGGATCCAGTAAGATCGTCCTTCCTTTCCTCCCTAGAATCTGGATGTAGCAGGTGCTCAATTGTCAAAAGTGAAAAATTGGTTTTGTCTTCCGAATGCACCATTTCTGTAAATTTGCTAATAATCTTTTAAAAATAGTAAATGCCATTATTTTTGCAAAATTATTACGAGATCTATTATACTAATAACGGTTTGATAAAATACAGTAGACTGCCTACTGGATAATAGTTCCAGTCCACCTGTAGACAGGGATCTCACATCAGCTTGTATATTATACAAGGATAAGATTTGATAAATTCAGTTATTTGACTGAACACTGGCTCTGTTTAAATCAGAGATTTAAACATACATAGTCTAACCTAGCTCCATAACTAACAGCCATTAGCCATTAACCATTCATGCACAGCCATCAGCTGGGCCATAGACCGGCAATTTTGCTTTTTTCCCAAGCCGGTCTGTTTTTTTTCGATGCCTCAGTGGCCCATGCACAGGTCCGTTCAAGGGGATTAAATAGCCGTTCTATGGCCCCAGGGTTTGTATTTTATCAAACTCTTATTAGAATAATAGATCTCGTAATAATTTTGCAAAAATAGTAGCATTTACTATTTTAAAAAGCTCGGGTGCAGGGGGGGGGGGGGTTATGTAAAAGCCTGGTTTGTGCCTCGGAGAGGCTATGGGATCCAGTAAGATCGTCCTTCCTGGCATTTTGCTTTGCTTTGGCATTTTGCTTTGTTTGGGTATGAATGTTTGTGTACCTTCATTGTATATTTTGCAAAATTTGCCATATATCTCATTACTCCTCTGCCTAGCAACAAGTCTGTCTAATTATACTCAATAACTATTTTTCAAAGTTCCCCATAGTGTCCTTTATTGAAATAGAGTTCATGAACCGTTTCAATATCCTTATTTTCTTCTAGATTATATCTTAAAGTATATTTAAATGTTATTGTGACATTGCATTGCAATTGAGCTGCGTTGTTAACCATTCTGTTCATTTCATGAGTATATTTTATTTTCTATTTTTTCATATCATTTTTTTTATCTGTTTTTATTTTTCAGTGATGGGAATATCAGATCATTTGATGTTCCCATCAGAAAATTGGGAAAGTCAGATCTTTTGATGTTCCCAATTTTCAGATGGAAGCATCAGACCATCATGGAATGCATGGGATGAGGTAGTTTAGAATGGTGGGGAGGACGACAGGGGGGATGGTGGGGAAGACGAGGGAACAGAGGAGAGGGTAATGGTGGGGAGGACGAGGGGACAGGGGAATGGAGAATGCTGGGGAGGACAAAGGGGACGAGGGGACGGAGGAAGACTGGAGAACAGGGGAACACCTAAATAAAAGCCAACAATGTTATTACTCTGTGGCTTCTTGTCTCCTGACAAAAAGAATTATAATTATATATATTAATTAATTCTTATAACTTTCCAGAAGCCTGTATCAACACCCACACTAATGCAACTGAAAGAGATGTTGAGACAAGTATTGCTGATATGTTGAAGAACGCCCCAAACAAA